>NW_004798065.1:64493-74348 GCF_000002075.1 Aplysia californica | reverse complement strand
TCTTTCATTTTAGCACTTTCTATTTATCCCTCCCTCTGTCTCTTTATTCATTCCTCTCTCTTCTCTTGTTCACGCTCTTTCTTATTGGTTTTGAAAACTGCTCCAGATCTTACGACGTGTCATAAAGCAAATACGTGTGCACGCAGCAGTTTGCTGACTCACCCACTCGCAGAGAAACACACATTTATGCACACACTTGCTTACTCACATGGAGGAGTATTGAGAATCTCTCTCTCTCTCTCTCTCTCTCTCTGTCTGTCTGTCTGTCTGTCTGTCTGTCTGTCTGTCTGTCTCTCTCTCTCTCTCTCTCTCTCTCTCTCTCACACACACACACACACACACCAACACACACACTCATACACACATGCACACACGCACGCACGCATGCACGCACGCATACACAAATACACACACATACACTCACAAACGTACACATACACTCATTCTCAACCCAAGTTCTTACACCATAGAGAATCCCCCCCTCTATCTCTCTCTCTCTCTCCCACACACACACAAACACACACACACACACACACATACACACACACACACACACGCTTATACACACGTACACACACGCCTATACACACACACACACACACACACACACACACACACACACACACACACACACATTCACACACACACGACAAGTAGAGACAACATCTGTGTACCTGAAGTAAGAGCCAAACTGATAGTACTCGGGTTCCACCATCATGGCCAACGTAGAACACATGGGAGGCAGGTTACAGGTCACGAACATGGCGGATACCAGAACCACAGCTTGCACTGCCTAAACAAAAACAAAAACAACGAAAAAAAAGCAACCAACCAACAACAACAGCAATAAACCGAAACAAACAAAAACGCCAGAAAGAAAGAAAAACCAGTAGAAGAAGGTCAACTAACGCCAGTACTGTGAACTCAAGTCACAACCCAAAGAGAACAAAATGTTTGAGAGCCAGGGGCGGACTGGCCTATGGGCATTTGGGCAATGCCCCCTGGGCCGGTGCCGAAGGGACAAAGTTGGCCGGTACTGAAAGGACAAAGTGGGCCACTTGGTTAGAAAAATTTGTCTTCAGATCACTGTGTTTATAAGGCCCCTTTTTCTTCAATGTTTAAGAAATCTTCTTGTAACTTCGAAAAAAAAAGTTCTAAAACGTACGATTTTTTTTCTCATTACCTACTTGGCTGAGATCCCGGCAGCCGACGTAGACCTATCGTGCTACGTTCAGAAAGATTTTTTTTTTTTAAATCAGGGCAAAGCATCCCGTTTCCGCTAAATTCGCTGAACGAGTTTCAACCAGTTTTTGTCAGTCAGCCCTGAGACTATAAATCATAATATTTTGCATCTGTTCAAAAGCTCTGATGCAAAGGGACCTGCAGTCGGTGAAAATGTGGCAGAAGGCAGTATACTGGTACATGCAGCTTAACCTACAGCAGTTGAAACAACGGATTTTGACCAAGTGGACGAAAGTATTGCATTGGCAGCTGCTGCTGATCTATCAGCAGGCAAAGCAACTGAACATGACGAGGTGGACAAATGTGGGGAATTAGTTATTTGAGACACACCCTTTACACACTGTCTTTTACGTCAGTTAGAAAACTGCATGTATTGTTTTTCTCATCGGCTACTCGTACTTTTATAATGTGTTACGTCAGCCACACATTCTAGCATTATTATGTGTCTCATCAGACACACAATAATAATAATAGATAGCATTTGTTTAGCGCATATCCCCGTTCAGCAGTAGGCTCTATGCGCTTTACACTATATTATTACCCCAGCAGACCATAGAACATTCCGAAACATTCTCAGCTTCCCGGGAAGCACATACTATCCTGTGTCTCATCAGCCACACAAAGAGTTTTAATGTTTTACGTCTGTCACACATTCTATCAATGGTCACGTCAGTCACACATGCTATTATTTGTCACGTTAATTGTTCGTGCTATCGTTTGTTTTTTCTGTTACAAATACAGTCGTTTGTCACGTCAGTCACACATTCTATTATTGGAACGTCAGTCACGCATACTGTCATTATTTGTTGCGTCAGACGCACCCCAACCTCCCATGGGTCTCAAACCTTTCTCTCTCTGTCATTAGTATGCCCCCTTACTAACCTGTAGTTCTTTTCCAGACAGCCCTGAAGCTCCGGAATTTGCCGAATCCTCATCGGTTGTTTTCGTAGTGGCATTGCGTCGCCGGAAGTTGGACGCCCTGGAAAGCTTGGTGACGAGGACGACCAGACAGATGATTACGATGATCTGAGCTGAGAACGGCAATACGTACTCCATGGCGATCTCTTGTATGTCCCTGTAGCCTCGGTAACTTGGGCTTTGAGCCAAGGCACGCCTTGTCGTGTTGTTGAGAGGATCCTTGAACTCCCCTATGTAATAAGATGCAAACATAGGCACATAGAAACCTGCTATGATTACAGTTGTCAACATTAACACTTCCACTGTTCGTCTCAAAGTGAACACGTTCTTAAAAGTGAAAGGTATCGCAACGCAAAACATTTTCTGTAAAGACAAGTAGACCGTTATAGCCGTGGAGATTTTATACAAGAACGACCATACTGATATAGATAAGCTTTGGTGGTAGATCAAGTCTAACTCGAAGGCTAAAGCTACCGTGATAAGAAGGAAGATGAAGTAGGTTACAAGGAAACCCAGATCTGCCACAGCCAGGGAAAACAAGGTGAGAGAAACGGCGCTCTCAGCTACGCCCATTTTGCCGAAGACGATGATGTTGACGATATTGGTGACGAGACCGAAAAGACAAACCAGCACCTGTAGGGCCACAAGTGACCACTTGATAGCGTTGTATTGATGTGGTGTCAGAATGGAATCTTGAGAGTCCGTGGTCGAGGTCAGGTCAGGGGTCAGGTCAGTGGTCAGGGTACTCATGTCCGTGGTCATATTCGGGGTGTTCATTCTTCTTCAGCAATGACGCAGTGACAGGGTTTGAACCATAAATCTCTTGAGCGAAGTCTGAGTCTTAGATACAACTACGTGAAGACAAAAATGTAATAAGTTGAAAGGCTTTTTCTTTTCCTGCTGATCTTCTGCTACCAGGTAATTTTGTTGCCAAAATCTTCATAAGATAGTCTTCTATCTTACCAGGTGACTTTATTATCCAAATTCTCCCAGATAGTCTTATGTTACCAGGTGATTTTGTTACCCAAATTCTCACAAGATAGTCCCATGTTACCAGATGACTACAGGCGTCTGTAGTGTAGCGTTAAGCAGGTGCTTCGCTATCGCACGTAAGAGACTAGATTTTAATTCTCAAATGGCGAGAATTTTTATCGAGTATCTCAATCTTTCTTCTGGAGTGTTGTATCCCTCTCAGCCCAGACTCTGATAGGAAGGGTCGGAAGCCCCGCCTCCTGGATGATCTAAATTGTGTCGACGGGGGCGTAAAAACACCTACATGAAAAGTAATAAAAAATGAAGAAAAAATCCACCTCAGCTGACTTTATTACCCAAATCTTCACTAGCTAGTCCAATGTTATCTGGTGACTATTTTACCCAAACCTTTACAAGCTAGTCCTTTAATAATATTCTTTTACCAGGTGATTTATCAACAACACATCCACGATTTGAGGGTTTAAATAGTTTCTACCGCTTATCAGTTTGCCAGGGATTAAGATCAAATTCCACAAGTAATTACCTCCAGTAGGACAGTGCAAATACTTGTTCCAATCTTATTGATGACTGTAATCAGTTGACTTTGCACCCCAGGACCCCCCCCCCCCCACTACCTCTTTTAGAAAAAAACAGTGCTGCGAACGTTCTCTCGTTCCGAATAAGGACCGAATTTTGTTCACTAATCTGAAATCAGTTCTCATTCCATTTTAATCTTGGAAGACAAAGTCTATTTAACTTTCCTTGAACTATGACCTTAAACGAGAATTCAGGGTAAAGGAGCAGGCTAAATGCTATATAGAAATATCTTATTTGAGATTAGAAAACATAAAAGTAAAATCCACAGATATAATAAACTATTCGGCATAAATTAATAACGATTTCTTCGTAAAAGTGAAACAGATCTCAATAGCGTAGCAGAGAGAGGCTTCCTTACCGTTAATGTTACAGTAGAGAAAAACCAAAACCCTGTACTGTTATAACATTTGAACAATCGACCCCCCGCTCCCAATCCCCCCAAAACCTACGTCATTTATTTGTACAGCGAATTCCCCTGTATCCTTGTGTTTGCCCATGAGCCAGCTCTTTCTCCAAGACTCTTTTTAATGGTTGTCATCAGTGGAGTCTGCACTCAAAGAACCATAGATTACCCAAAATTGCTCCATCATGCGGAGTAAGAAGATGCACCAAGTATTTTGGTTCACACTCGCTATAAATTGTAAATTAGGAAAGAAAGCAAAAGGAGGTCGAGATAATAATAATATACTTGTTACAAAGAATTGAAAAGAATAATGGAGGGAAGATTACCTTAAATTGACACTAGAGAAAATAAACTCCATGTTAGACCGTGTATGTAAAGAACAAAATCTGTTTGATTTAAACTTTGAGAATTTGGGACCAGCGTCCTTTTTTGTCATTTCAGATAATCTCTTTCTTGCTTTTTTCTTTTAGGACGTATAAAGTGTAGCCTATTTGTCATTTCAGCGATGAAAACAATGTGTCAGTCAGTTCACACTCACTGTAAATTGTAAAGTAGTAAAGAAGGCAAAATGAAGATGTACCGAGTATTTTTGTCGCACTCGCTGTAAATTGTAAAGTAGTAAAGAAAGCAAAAGGAGGTCGAGATAATATACCTGCTACAAAAAGTTGAAAAGAATGATGGAGGGAACATTACCTAAAATTGACCCTAGAGAAATCCCACGTTAGACAGTGCATTTAAAGATCAAAATCTGTTTGATTTTAACTTTGAGAATTTGGGACCAACCTTCTTATTTTGTCATTTCAGAAAAAAAAAATCTTTTTTTTCCCCTTTTCTTTTCTTTTTTTTATATTTTTAGGAAGTGTTTTCTTATACCTAGGTGCACTTCTATCACAATTTTGAGAAAACTTCTTTCTTCTTTTTTTCCTTTTATTTTTTTTTAGGTAGTGTTTTCTCATACCTAGATCTAGGTGCACTTCTATCAAAATTTCGAGAAGCACTTTTTCTCGACATCATGATAAACGTATAAAGAAGCTAATTTCGTCACGGCAAATTAGAGAAAAAATGCATACTTGGAAAGTAAGTAAATGGTTTCATTGACTGTTTGGTAAAAAGAAAAACGTCAGGCTAAGATTTGCTGCAAAAGCTGCTCGTGACGAGGAGAGAGGGTTTTGTGTACAGACACACCCAGTACATGAGGTAGTAGGTCTACCGGCGTCTTAGCCGCCTCGCCATGCCACGCAGAAGACCCGATTTCAATCCCCGAGTGGGAAGAATTTTTATCGAGTATATCGAAGTTTCTGCTGAGACGATGCATTCATCTCAATCTCAGCCTTGGCTGGCCCTGACAGGCTGGGTCCATGCAGTTCGCCTGGTAGATAATCATTTGAATTGTGTCATTAGTTGCACAACTTTACAATTCGCAATCCAAGTAAGACTTCAGAGCGATTTGAGTAACTCGATGGTTTAAAATGAGCTTGGAATTTTGTCATACCAGTTTACCACACCTAATGCTTGGGTCTGTGGTGCTTTAGCTGGTTTTTTTCGCTGTTGCACACCAAGTGCATGAATTATTTTGATTCTTTCCAGGGGAAGTTAATTTATCAAATAATAACACATGTAGGCTATTTGTTTTTCTGTTGGGATGCTGAGCATTACTCACTAAAAGTTGGCCCTGACAGGCAAGGTCGAATCCCGCCCCCTGAATGTCCTAAGTTGTGTCGATGGGGCCGTAAAAAATATCTACTTCAACCCCTCCTCCCAAAACCGCCATCCTTTTTGGGATATATTCATTCTTTATTTATTTATGTATTTATGTATTTATGTATTTATTTATTTATTTATTTATTTATTTAGGCTTTTTTCGGGAGGGGGGAGGGGGGGCATGGAATTCTCCTATTTTTCAAAACTGACGTCTATAGTGTAGCTTTAAACGACCCTGTGCTGTCGCATACAGAAGACATGAGTTCGATTCCCGGATGAGGAAGTTCTCTCGTGTAGACTCGTCTCCTTGGATGTTGTACTTCTCTCAATCCGCGTTGACCCCGACAGGCGTAGAAGAAGGAGCCCGCCTCCCAAATGATTTATACTGTGTCGATAGGAACGCAAAACATTCACAATTGATGGGATCATGTGAAAAACTACCTAAGTCACTTTAATTCTACCACGACTTAACCTTTTGTAGGCTCTATTCTATGATGGATTTGGCTTGTTCTTAGTTTTATTTTAATTAGACTTTTACGGCACTTGCAATACAATTAGGTCACGTTTTAAGTGCCGAAGATTAGAAGCGTTACATGAGAGTAACAAACAACAAAAGAAAAGGAATAGGAAAGTTAACAACGATAAATGTTTGATAGAAAAGAAGGAGCACACCATACTAGAGCACCCACCAACTGTCCACGTTCTTAATTAGAAAATTTGATTTGCAGTTACAGAAATGCACTTTGGGGATGACTTAATTAGTTTGTTCGCTTGATTGATCTCCTGGGGGTACTCTAGAAGGACTGGTGTTAGTTTAGAGATTAAGCCGAATTTTTTTCCTTTCTAAACTTATAAAAATGGCCGTATCCTCTTTTCACTTGACCCCTTCAATTGCGCACACGTCTTTTTCATCGGGTGAAGCCTCTGGCCTAGACAGTTGGTCATTCTAATATTAACTGGAACATTGAAAATGAACATCTCTTTTCTGCCCGGTGTTCTGATTCGATGCCAAACATTTGTAATTTATAAATAGAATGTGTTAGTGTAGTACTTTCTGTAGAACCCCTTTTTAGAATAATAATTATTTTGACGATATACTCTTATGATAATGACGATGATGATGATGACGATGATGATGATGATGATGATGATGATGATGATGATGATGATGATGATGATGAGGATGATGATGATGATGATGATGATGATGTCAAAAACGTAGCTAGCATCTGCGTTTGTTACCATTTTTTTGTCCAAAAGTTGCCAAAAGTTGCCACAAAAATGGCAAAAGTTGCCAAAAAAGTTGCCATTGATTTGGAAGCTTTCAACTCTCTGTGACGATGTATATAGCAATATGTTGATAGAGGTAACTTAATCTAAAACACCAGAAATTCTTATGCTCTGTTTTAAGCATCCAGAATATCATTTGTAGCCACACAGAGTGTAAAAACGTGAAAAATAAAAGTTTCACAACGGAATGAAATCAAAATTAGAACAGCAAATAAACAACCACAAAAATTTAAAAAATAAAGGCGTGCGTCAACCCATCCATAGACTGGCCGTTTTAACCCTAAAGGCGCGTAATTCACGAAAAAAGTACAGGATCTAACATGTAGATCATGGAATCACACACAAGGGGCCAGCCACTTGCCAGTGTCAGTATTCGGTTTTGGTAGAGACACGCTCTAAAATAACACTTTTTGAACACTACTACTACTACTACT
Source organism: Aplysia californica (assembly GCF_000002075.1). NCBI lineage: Eukaryota > Metazoa > Mollusca > Gastropoda > Aplysiida > Aplysiidae > Aplysia > Aplysia californica. Next base: position 66,791 of record NW_004798065.1, on the reverse strand, counting down.
ACCAATTATCTTTACAATAACATAACAATAATATTATTATGATATGACGGCACCTATACGCAATACTATTATATCCATGCCACTTCTTACCATCGCATTCTCCTTTCTTTGGCCTTTCCGATGTATGTTTCTCGCGCGCACCATTGAGCATTGTGGCTGTGACGTATGTGTTTCCATAGTGTAGTGCTAACCTAATCACATATATTATTTTTTGTTATGTTCCTGATGAAGCCACAAGACAGTGAAACGTTGAACATTAAAATTACTTTTTGAAAATCTTTCAAGTCTCCACCGTTTTAAAAAATCTTTTTGCTGCTGCTGCTGATGATGATGATGGTGATGATGATGATAATGTCATTAAATGTTTTTGTAACAATACCAAGTCTCAACCTTTTTTTACTCTTCTGCTGTATACAATGATGATGATGATGATGATGATGATGATGATGATGATGATGATGATGATGATAAACAACCTCAATTTCCTAGGAAGCATACAGTGCAAGCAGCCATTTATAAGCGCTAAAACACTAACATACTGACAAGTCCTTCTCAGTATAGTGCCTTTTTGGGAAGTCATTAAGTCCCATTTTGATATGACATAATAATATTATACTGATTCCAATTGGGCTTGAAGTGAAAGGGTAAATCCAACAACAAAAAACCCCCTGCCGAATCCAATCTTCTCATTCCACGCTACTGCCCACCACACAAAAATACAACACACTAAACACCAAACAAACAAATTCAATTCGAGCTACCTTTAAAACCAATAAATCCATAGCAATTTAAAGAAAACTTAGAATACAAACCAAGCCCGGACAGTCGAACCAGCTGAACAGATAGAACCCCCCCCCCCCACACACACACCCGACCCGAACAAAAATAGAAAGCAAAAACTAACCCAGACCAAACATACCGAAACCTAGCGGACCAAACACAAACTTAAAACAAAGTGGAATGACAACAGAAATTTTAAGAAAGCCGACTCTGTTTGATTTATGCTGAACTAATAATTTATTTGTACCATTCGAAAATACATGGGAATCTGTATGCAATGACACAAGACTCGCACCATGCCGATAGGCCGTTTTCTACTCCTACTACTATGGCTGCACCATAATTTGTTTTATGATACCGTAAGTTTTTTTTTTCTAATAGTACAGCTGCTTATTGTAAGATAAGACTTTTACTAGAGGTAGCACTGGGTGCTGAACGATAGGTGTTTTAATAATGGTACGACTGTTTGCTGAACGACAGGTCTTTTACTGAGGGTACCACTGTTTGTTGTTGCATGAGTCTTTTACTAAAGGTATCACTGGTTGCTGAACGATGAATCGTTTACTTTTGGTACCGCTGGTTGTTGTACACGTACGATAGGTCTTTTACTAATGGTTGCACAATTTCTTGGAAGATAGGTCTTTTACTAAAGGGCACAACTGGTTGCTGAACGATATGACTTTTACTATCGGTAGCATTGGTTGCTGAACGATGTGTATTTTACTAATGGTACCACCGTTTATTCTATATGTACAATAGGTCTTTTATAAATGGAACCACAGGTTGTTGAAGGACAGGGATTTTACGAATGGCACCCCCACTGGTTGCAGTATGAGCTGTCCCGATCTTAACCATCGACTGCTCCACACGCCGAGGCAGATATTTGCTGCTCGATGTTCTCCAGGGCAGTGAAGTCTGGTGCTGAGAAAGCCAAGTCACTCTTGGACGCGATGGCCTTCAGCTCTCCCTCGTCGATGCCGGCCCCTACCCCGACACTGACCACCTTCACGCCAGTGTCGTGCAGATTAGCAGCTTCAGAGGAGGTTTCTCTAGCTGTAGGGAAATGATTCAATGAGTCAGGTAAAACTAAAGTGGTGGCACTTACTATGTATGACCATGTATACCCCCCTTCCAAAAAAACCCATCAACAACAACAACACACGCGCGCGCGCACACACACACACACACACACACACACACACACACACACACACACACACACACACATACACACACACACGTTCCAAAATGAGGAAATAGGTCATTCCAGTCTCAAACTTCAGCGTTTTAAGTCCAGTTTGTAAGCAACAGCTCCACATAGAGACTGGTGAGGTGACTTAAACAAATTTTACTAAATGAAACGAAGAGATGTCTATACACTGTATCTTAGACTGTTATTTTAGATTTTGGTAAGTTCGCACTACTACCCAGAATACATGTTACAAGCATATTATTTTATCATTCTCTCTCTCACTTTCTCTCTCTCTCTCTCTCTCTCTCTCTCTCTCTCTCTCTCTT
>NW_004798065.1:49478-63311 GCF_000002075.1 Aplysia californica | reverse complement strand
TGCTAGTTTCACTTTGATTTTTTAAAACTCAAGTAGAGTAACTCTGTTCGCAAAGAGTGCGCTTTTGTGAAGAGGGCGCCACCAAATTTTGAGGACACTTTTTAAATTGGGTCAAAGAGAGAAGTGGCCCATCTTGTTATGTACTATCATTGGTACATCTAATGGGTTCGGAGTCGATTCCTACCATTCCTAGCTTTTAAGAATCGTTAACCAGGCCGCCCAGCACTACCATCTAGGCCCAACAATCTACATTACAACAATAATAAGTACAAGTTCTGTCAACACGGAGAAGGTATACGTACGATAGTTCGACTTTCCATCCGTGATCACGACAGCGAGTTTGGCTACCCCTTGCCTGGCCCCGCATCCAGAAGTGAACATCTTATTCTTGGCTAATTTCAGGGCAGTGTGGGTCATGGTAACACCTCTGATGTACGGAGTGTTTTGGATGTCCTGATTTCAAAACAGCAGTAACAAAAAGAACCCTTTTAATCTTGGGGATAAAAAACCTTTGACCTCATAAAAATTGATTTATGATACGTTCAAAATAAGCGTCAAGGATTGATTTATAAATATGAATCTGTTCGAAAAAACACTAAGGTAATAATTAAACACGAACAGGTATCTTTCTTCCTTTTGTTCTTTCAGCTGTTCTCCATATCCAGGTTGTAGCCTACCTTTCCACTCTCTGACGTCATCTTGCCTCCTTCTTTCAGATGTCCCTCTTGACCATTTTCCTGTTCTTGATCTCCATTACCGTGTTTGCTTCAGAATAAATGTGGAGATATTTGCCACGCCTCTCCTGTTTTCTTTAGCAGATTTACTTTTGTGTACTTTATTTAAAAGTGTAATTTTATACTCTGCATCATATTATGTAAATATGTATTTTTTAAATGAAAAATCCAAAGAAAAACAGAATGAAGCAACAAAGTTTCTAAATAAAACATAAAGATTAGCCTGGCAAAACGAGGTTACATAACAATATCATGATAGGCCCAATAAGTGTCTTTAAAAAAGGCATGCACATAATCATGCGGGGTCATTTCAATAGACAAGCATTATCATCATAGACAATGATGCTGATGATGATGATAATGATGATGATGATGATGATGATGATGATGAGGAGGAGGAGGAGGAAGAGGAGGAGGAGGAGGAGGAGGAGGAGGAGGAGGAGGAGGAGGAGGAGGAGGAGGAGGAGGAGGAGGAGGAGGAGGAGGAGGACGAGGAGGAGGAGGAGGAAGCTACCGCTGCTGCTGCCGATGATGATGATGATGATGATGATGATGATGATGATGATGATGATGTACCTGGATGACTTGGTCAGCAGTGTTATATTTGTCAAAGCAGAACCGGACATTGGCGTCGTTTGAAAAGGTCAGTGCAGCCACTCTGACCTCACTACTGCTTACATCAAAGCTACCTGTGAAATGGCAAACCAGATTATAGGGAGGGAATTAGCTAACTTAGAACTGATGCCGTATGGAACGACATCAATAGGCTACCTATTCAAACACTGTGCAATTATGTAAGATGTGGGACCTTACGATTCAACGTCCACCTCCACTGGGATGGAGCCAACTTGAACGCTCTTCATACAACTTAAGTTCAAGAACGCCAGCTCGGGAATTTGAATCAGAGCCATCTGATCGGAAGTTCAGCATGACAGCGATGAATCGCTACCTTAAATATACAAAGTTCTATTTCACATTTTTGGCTGTCTTGAGTTACTAAGACCATGAGATCAGGAACCAGTTCTATCTACTCTATCAAAATCGCAAGATAATTCGGAGTCGTTAAAAAGGTATTCAAAGAATAGCCTTCGAAAAAGCTTGACATGTTGCGAAACTCAAAAATTTTTACGCCAATTTTCTTAAAACTAGATACTGAGCAGATAGAACTTTGTCATTCTAGGGTAGTGCATTGTCTCAGAGACTGGCCTCTTTACTCTCGATAAAGCGGACATATCATATATATATATATATTTATGTCCGATCAAACCAAAGTTGTTTTTCTAGGTAACAGCCGAGCGGTCGAATACCATTCAGGAGAATAATACTGCTACCATTTGAGAAATTGGTTCAATATTTTATCAATAGCAAAGGTCTCCAAACTTTTTTCTCAGCGGATCAGAAAACTGAGAAAATGCGGAGTGCGGTCAGATAACTATTTTGTTCAATAGAACGCGCTTATGTATTGAAATAGTTAAATGAAAGATTAGCCCCATTAAAGCCAAGTAAGAGTGTGATAATAGCTGATTGGTTAGAAGTTATGAAGTCTATAAAAGAATGCTCGATCTGCACCCAAGAGTTAAATAAAATGATTAAATTATCAATTTGGTGAAAGAGTCCCGCGCACGATAGAAACACGTCTTCCAAATTTTTACTTTCCCGTCATGATGGCATGGCGGTGAACCAGACGAACTGTCCCAGAGAGTGGGCCGGATGATGTCGCACGGGCCGTAGTTTGATGGTCCCTGACCAAGAGTGCATCAACTTTACTCAGCTGTTTCAATTCCTCGCTGCTGTTATGATCTATATGTATGACTTACCTACAAGTTCTTCGACAAAATGCAGCTCCTTCTTGAAGTTGTCGGCGCCCAAACTACCGGACGAGTCAATTATAAATAGGAGATCCATTTTTTTCTTGCACTGAACTGGTCCAGGAGCTGGGATTGGAATTGGGTCAATAATAGGCCCGGGCGGGGGTCTTGATCCTGGAAGAAAAAAACCCAGCAACCTTTTTTTAGGAATTGAAATGGTGAAATTATTTGAGTTTAACGCCTTTATCAACCATATAGGTTATTTAAGAGACTTATCCTCTGAGATTAACGTCCATCTCCTAAAGGACGGAGCCAAAAGGGAATTGTGTGTAAAGTACCTTTCCCAAGGACACAACTTAGGACTGAGCTGAGACTCGAACTCCCGAATCCTTAATCTTACGATTACGAGTCCCGTAGCCTAACAACTAGGCTACGGACGCCACTTAATTAAGTGACTCAAGGGTTTGCAATTTTTGATTGATTTGAGATTAGGTCAATTACCTAACGAGAAAACGGCCAGCCTACTATAAGCTTTACATATTGTTTTCTTTTTGCGTTCCCGTGCTAAAATGTCAGGGGTAGTCGACCGCTGGTTCTTCAACCTGCGATACAACTGATTTTTACGTATGTAGCCGTTTTTCTTTTTTCGTGGAGCCCCTTGCCTTCAGGAAGCCACAATCCAGTTTCGTAGGTCTTCTATAAAATGTTTATATACTGACGAGTATTTTCAGTTTTGGTAGGAATTTTTATATTTTGCACGGAAGGCGGTCGAAGCCTTATCGTTTTTTGACCACCAAGGGATCTTCATATGCGCAACTTGTACGCTGTACCTCCGATATTTTTCGCCCTTATCTAAGAAGCTAGGTGTTTGATCTTACCTACCTTAACATCAGTGGTGTGGCTGAAAGACAGCAGTACGAGGGAGCCGGGAGTAGCAGTTGGAAGAGTCAGGAGTAGCGTTAAAAGGAGTCAATAGGAGGTCACGGGAGGGGAGGGGGCGGGGAGAAAAGGGAAATGAAAACAGATGACAGAACACAACTACAGAACAGGAAAGGAGGTGAAAGTGAAAACAAATCAGAAAAGATAATTTTGTTCGTCACTGTCAGGTTTCGAACCTCGAACCTTTTAAATAGTGCTATCCGAGAACAAAAATAAATGATCCGAGTACATTCACATAAGCTACATAAAGTTGTGCGACTAATGATAATACACTAAAAAAAAACCCACGTCGTATGCAAAAAGCATGTACTCACCTCCACAGACCTGGATGGTTACTGTGATCACACGTATGATAATGGTGGTCAGTTGAGTGTAGCTGCCGACTTGGAACACCAGGTTATGGTTGGGGGACAGAGTCTGTAGCTGTTGCCAGGGCAGGCCTTGACCAATGCCAATGGTCATGATGTTCACTCCGTTAGAGATCAGGTTGTTGGCGTACTGGGCCGCCTGACTCACTGGAAACGGGAGTGGGGGTCAAGGTGGGGGGTGGAGTTAGAGGTAACACCAGCAAAATATAAAATTATTGCAGTCTTGTTTTTGTCTGTCTTTTTTCATTTTTAGAAATGTCTTATTGTTATTATTATTACTATTACTATTATTATTATTATTATTATTATTATTATTATTATTATTATTATTATTATTATTATTATTATTATTATTATTATTATTATTATCATTATTATTTGGAGTGGAAAGGGGAGGGGGTACGAAAACAAGAGAGCAGAGACAACACACTGACTTCCAATATTACCACACTTATAAAGCCAACAAAACGTACTCGGACTCAGTAGAAATGTGTCAAAGAAACTGTACAAAATATTGTGGTCCGGGGAGGTTATTGCTAAGGCTTGTCGTCTTACAGGTTAATGGTAAAAAAAAACCAACCTCCCCCCATTCCCATTTTACACAGAGTATTTCTCCTGAATACTTATCAGTCAAGGTACAAAAGGAAACAGTCTATTCTACAACCCAGTGCTTTCATATACATATTTTTAAAATTTTTTAAAAACTGACCCTCAGCTTCCAACTGTTCGCTAGCATTATGTTCATTTTAGTAGTAGGAAGGGGGATGGGGGAGGGAGAGGAGAGAGGGGATGTAGGGAGAGGGGGAGGGAAAAGGGATGTGGGTGGGGGGTGCGGAGAAGGGATGTGGGGAGAGGGGGGGGTTCCACTCACGTCCTCCAGGTCGTCCTGATGTGAGTAAAATCACGAGCTTTTGCACTCCTGGGCGAGCACCGTAATGAGAGGAGGACAGGGTGGTCAAGGCGTACTGCAGAGCCAGGTCCACTCTTTGACCGTAGCCGTTGCTGCATTGTGCGGTGTGCAGGACCTGGTGGATAAGATAGATAAGATAAGATAAGATGAGATGAGATAAGATGAGATGAGATGAGATAAGATAAGATGAGATAAGATAAGATGAGATAAGATAAGATAAGATTTAAAATGGATTACACACTCGTCGTGGTTGTAGATCATGATTTATCCCACTTGTGACTTGTGATAATATTATCAATTGCAACCCCTCGTTGATGTCCAGCTCCTGGCACATTGATTTGGTGTTCAACAACGCACACGCACAAACACACACGCGCACACACAAATATACACACACATGCCCGCGCACACACAAACACACATACACACACACACACACACACGTGCGCGCGAGCACACACTCACACAAACGCACACACTCACACATGCACGCACACAAACGCATACGCACGCGCGTGCACACTCCTATACAAACTCTCTCACACATTCTCTCCTTCACACTCAATTGTGCGCATAAACTTAATAATATAACAGTTTGCTTGCACTTACTAAAAGGCTCACAGTTACATGCACAATATAAATGAACAATAATTATCAACAGTAACAGTGTTAAGCTGGATACAAAATCAGGGGGAAATGATTAACTGAGGCGTTTGGAGTACGCATGATTCTTTCAGGAAACATGCAACTCAGTTTTGAACGGCTTATCTTTATTATTATTAGAACAGTGCAAAGTTGAATTACTCTGTATACAAAGATTACGATAATTTGAAAAAAAGATACCTATTAAGCTTCTATGAGCTGATTTGATAGTTTACCTGGTGTACCCGATCACTACTGTCATAAAAGTTGACCAAGTTTACAATTCTGTCGGAGTATTGTACCGCACTGACTAGAATGTCAGCCTGGCCGAAGTAGAAACTACCTGAAAAAGAAAAAGAAAAAGGAGCTTCGAAATTTCGATTACTTACGAAAGTACGAGCATAAGGTATCTGATTTTGGCTGCTTTTGTCGGTGGGATACAGTTAGAGACAGTAAAAGTTGGCCAAAAACGTCACGGCTAAGAAAGAGCTGTGTATGACAAAAACATCAAAATCCGAAAATGTCAAAAGGACACATTCGGAGTCGTTGGCTGAAGGTTCTTAATATGTTATTTCTTTTCAGTTTGAAGTGTTCTTATCAACAGAGTATGCCAATAAGAAAACAGATATCTAGAGGCCTCAACGTGGACACACGACGGAGTGGAAGTTATCGTAGCAATAAGGAGAACAATAACAAGGAGTGTTCTATTTATGATAATTTAGCAACTGTATGAACCCAATACACCAATCTCTATGAGCTTCACAGTCTATTATGACCCCCAGCAGATTCTGTAGCATAATAAAACAGTTTCAAAGTCGTGGGAAGCATACAGTGCATGCATACCCCCCACCCCTTTTTTTCCTTGATTGACACTTACATTTTCAGAACTGGTTAACTGCAAATTAAAACAAACAGCGCTACTGTCACCGGCGAGTAAGCCTGAGAAGAAAGCTGAAGCATACGTACTGATAAACGTGTCCACAAAGTTCAACTCTCGCATGAAGTTGTTGGAGCCCGTCGAGGCTGAACCGTCGATCAAGAAGACCACATCCAGTTTGATGTGAACAGGTCTGTCTGAAATAAATAGAGCAAAATGTTTTTAAAAACACCTAGCTATATATAATACTATAATGTCTTGGGTCTAATGGTCAGCTGTTGTTGTTCACGGTAACTTAGAACTACGTGTATTATAGTCACATTTCGAATGGAGCAGATGAGGATACTAACTAAACAATGGTATTATAATATTGGTTGAATGTCTCTATTATCACCATTAGTTCACATTAGAGGCGACACGTCCGAATGCCACGCCCGTCACTTGTAGGAACAAGTCAAATGGGTGCAGAGTCTCATAAAACTCCTTAAAATAAAGTTAGACCAAAATCGCTTTAGAGGGGATCCAAACCATTGCCACCCGCACCGCAATCAAGCAGATACCAACTGAGTTATCGGCGCAACTATCAAAAAGAAATTAAAGCAACCAAACCAGAAAACCCACCAACCATTTGCCCCAAAGGCTACTGATTTGCAGTTTACAAAATTGAATGTGTCCAGATTTACAGCATGCTGGCTATGTGGACAGACGCCCAGAGACACCAGTTTTTGTGAAATTTTAAGGACGTAAATCAGTAGTCTTATTTAGACATTAGCATCAAATTCCCGAATCAAGAATCGACTAAATCTAGGAGTGGGCCCGAGCATTATTAAGACGACCTTTTCTATTTCAAGGGTAGTATTGACTCTGTAAATAAAAAGGAAGGCGCAAGAACAGAAAGAGTTACGTGTCACCGACAAGAAAGGGAAATAATTCCAGCCTAGAATTGAAACAATACCATCTAATCACGAAAGGTTAAGTTGTTGAAAAAAAATCTGAAACCAAAAGCTTTCGCATAAGACAGATAACCCACGAACGCATGTACTGAAAAGTGTGCGTGTGTGTGCATGTGGGTTTTTTTTGGGGGGTGGGGGTGGGGATGGGGGTCACCAAAATTGATAAATATGTATGGAAAAGAACGAGCTGGCAAACATGAGACAAAGCTTGTGTATAAGACGTAGTAAGCCTTCTATGCACAGACTGAAATTAATTAACCCGTTTCTAATAATACTTACTCTGAATGACGATGGTAGTAGAGCCTCCTCCTGTGTGAGTTCCTCCCCATCCTCCTCCTCCTCCCCCAGTCCCTGTCCATACACCCCCACCTCCTCCAGCACCTCCCCATCCAGCTCCTCCACCAACACCTCCCCATCCTCCAGCTCCTCCTCCCCCAATAGCTCCCCATCCACCACCACCTCCTCCACTGCCTCCCCATCCACCACCACCTCCCACATTGCCTCCCCATCCTCCTCCTCCTCCTCCTCCTCCTCCAATAGCTCCCCATCCACCACCACCTCCAATATTGCCTCCCCAGCCACCATTTCCTCCACCACCACCAACTCCTATACTACCTCCCCATCCTCCATTTCCTCCTCCACTACCTCCCCATCCTCCATTTCCTCCCCCACTGCCTCCCCATCCACCACCACCTCCCCCACTGCCTCCCCATCCACCACTTCCTCCTCCTCCACCTCCCCCAACATGAGGCCCTCCAACTTCGCAAGCTTTGGTTGATATGTCGCCCATCATTCCGACCAGACTGTCAAAGTTTTTGGCTCGGAACACAAGGCTGTTGTCAGATGCCAGGAGTTGTAGCTCGCTCACGTCCATCTTGCCCACACCCACGCTGATCACCTGAGCGCCGCTCTGTTTCATGAGTCTTGCTTGTTCTTGGAGGTACTGGGGCGCTGTGAAGAATTCATACTCGTTTTTAGGCACAGCATTTGGCAACAGATGTTCGTTTTTGGTTTGGTTCTTTTTTTTTGTTTTGTGTGTGTGTGTGTGTGTGTGTGTGTGTGTGTGTGTGTGTGTGTGTGTGTTTGTGTGTGTGTATTTACAAATGAAGAAGTGACGCTCTTTCTTGGAAACAAGAACTGATACTCGCTTCTCTAACATAAAAAACAACAGGAGGAATTGATATTCCTTTTGAATCACAGCTATCATTTTGAGCCCAAAAAAATCCCGGTAGCTGTATTCTAGGTGATACATCCAGAGCATTCACTCTACATTTTATTTTTTTCCCTGTCCATCGAGTTTTGCTAGCAGTGGCAGTGTGATCTTGCTCGTTCCCCGCGAGTATACTCACACTAATTAATGACGTTTTCTACATAACTACTTCCAGAAAAGTGGTGTCACACGGTTGTCTTCGTTTGCCCTGTCGCATACTTTATCCATCGTTTTTTTAAAAAAATTAGTATTTTGTTTTTGTTTTGTGTGTTGTTGGGTTTTTTTAACAGTGGCCCAACTATTATAAATTATCCCACGTGCAAGAAATATAAAAAACATTATAATTAACAAAAGGACTAGGGAGGAAGGGAACAAACTCAGTTTCTTCACAATCCTTGTCCAATTTCATTTTGAGTTGTCAATCTTTGACTATGAGACTTACGTTCAGTAGATTTTCCATCAGTCAAAACGACCACAACTTTTTTGGCATGTGGTCTCGCACCACATTTTCTCGTGAAAGAAAATTCTCGTCCGAACTGGAGGGCGGCTCCGGTGCCTGTTTTTCCACGTTTGCATTTGGGACAACTGAGCCCTGCCACAGCCTGAGAGAGAGTTATTATGGTTAAGAGTGTTGGAACATTTGTGAGGCATCGTAGTAAAATCAGGTGCTCGTCAAAATATTGAAATTGAAGAAGCAGGCATTTTTAGCCCAGTTTGTCTTTTTTTAATCGAATTTTTCTTTCTTTTTTTTAGGGGGAGTGGGTTCAACACCTTGTACGTCCATATATAAAGCTCATTTCCATGTGAATTTTACTGGAAAACATAGATTAAAGGCGCCAAATGTGTACATTTACAGTTTTCGAGGACTCTCAAGCTTTTGAAATTACCAAACTTTGGCAGCCATTTTATCGTTTATTTTACCTCTGAAACCAGGCAACCCCCACCTCCTTCAATCGCAAATATCTCAACTTCTATTCAAGATACATGGTATTTTTTTTTCATCGAAAGCAATGCAAATAAACAAGCTTTCAAATTATACTAAAAACTCCATATGCCAAAAATTGACGAGCGCCAGAATTCCACCGCGTTGTGACACATTTATCTGTATCCGCAGTACAGTCCACTACAAAAATGTCTGCTTATAATTTGATTGAGGAATCACTGTTATGAGCTTATTTTTTGTCACTGTTTGTATTGATGTACAGTATACTTGTTCCTCTGGCCTGCTATCAATGGCAACTTTTGTTTTGTTGTTTTATTTTATTTTTATGTGTGAGTTTTGACACCGCGCTAAACATAAACTGGCCGTTGTAACGGTGGGACATTTGTTCTGTTATACAACTTTATAAAGATGGAAGAAACGAACGAAAAACGCACTAGCGCACGTTAAAAATCCCTTGGCGGTCATACATTCGATAAGAGTAGGCTTCGGCCGCCACCCGGGCAAAACTCAAAATTTCCTCCCAACTGAAAACACTTAATGTGTCTCGCACGCTTATATAACTTGCAGTTGCGAGAGCAGTAAAACACTTAATAGCAATAACAACAACAACAACAACAACAGCAACAACAACAGTAACACCAGCAACAACAATAACACCTCAACCCACTATTTCAGTGAATCCCTGGTCACTGCAAGATCCTCGGCAACGATCTCGCTGACAATAATGCCAAACAGGCAACAGTGCTGCCGGGCCCAGGCCTCCAAATTGCAAGTGAAAGTGCGTGCGCCAAGATAAAACTGATCACAAAAGATACCCCCACCCCCCGATATCCCACACGCGGACGAAGGAAGTATACAGGGCAATAACCTTAAAACGGGAGGCTCAAATTAAGTCCCGCAGAGACCAGTCACTACTGACAAAAACTGGACCGGTCACTTCCCTGGGCTGTGGGCCTACAAAAATAGAATAGAAAAAACATCGGACTCAATTTGTCCATTGTGCAGCGAGGAGCCCCAAGATTTGGAGCACTGGCTGCATGCAGAGATGCCCCGCCTCGGAAGTCCGGCGGTGACATATCTTGGGGGAGGATTCAGGGAGGTTGGACTGGCTCACCCACGGCCCAAGAGAGGCAGTGGCCCTGACGAAGAGCACGCTTTTCGGGGCTCCATACATTTCCTAGTGGACCCGAATGCCAGAGGAACAAGTACAATGTACAACAATAAAAACACCACCAACAACATCATCAACAACAACATATATGATCATTAAAAATGACGTTACCTGCTGCACGGAGCCCTGTGATGTGTACTGGTTAAAGCAGAACTGGTTGTGGACATTGATGGCGAAGAGGGCGACACTGACTTCTACAGCATTCGGGTTCACTTGGAATTGTTCTGAAAGGCAAACGATCACGACATACCATACCAGTGTTGCACTGTTAGATATCACATAGCATCATGCCGAACAGACACGTAGATTATCCTGGTTATACCGAGTGCACTCTGCGAGTCATATTCAGGTAATTCAGTCCGAGTCACCCATATTCATTTCTTTTTCAAAAAGAGTTAAAAATTGCTTGTTTAGCCTTATTCGACCGATTCGACTTTCGACCTTGAAAAACAAACGCTTTTGAATTTGAAGGTCACAGTCAAATTTAGTGGAATGTGGTCGATTTATGCCACAGTGGCAGCTTTTGCCTCATCCATGGGGGGGGGGGGGGGAATCTGGCTGGCCCCGACGGAAAAACAACAACAAGCTCGATCAAATCAGAGACGGACATCAAATAATAATATTGTGGGGTCTCGCTTGTTAAATAACTTCGTTGAAAGGGACCGTAAAACTCCAGCAAAATAATGCCGTAAAGTTAGATTTCGTTTGTTCGGTTTTGAGCGGGGTTTTTTTTTTTGGGGGGGGGGGGTTCTTCTTTTTTTTTAAAGTTCAGTACTTTGAAACACAGCACGTCATTAAAAGCCTATTCAAGCGTTCCTTTGTAGTGAGAAAAATATTCTTTTTTAAATTATAGGACAGAAAAAAATCCGACCCTTTGTGGATTCGAACCACAATCTTTTGTTTGGTTTTCCTTGTATGCCTATACAAATCGATTTCAAGATGTGGAATGATGTTAGCATCGTTTAACTCTATAAGTTAATAACTAACTTAGACACTTAATTTAACGTCTATCTCCGAGCTCAGAGAATGTAGAGCCACCAGAACCCATCAAAATGGCGTAAACTCATGATCTTATTGCAGCAACGTATAACAATAGAAATACATGTAGGTGATCAATAGGAAAATGAAAACCTCTTAAACGTGACACAAGTAGACGTTGACTATTAAAAAATAAGTTGACAAGCACTGTTCAATCCGAAGTCATATTGAAGCGAGTAGAATGTAAACAGAAATAACGCCGTCATTGCTCATAAATTACGCTTTTTTTCAGACCAGATGGCACAGACTGAATAGAAACCTGATTTCCAAACATATCAGTCACCTCTCCAATCAAACCAAATATTAATATAGGGGGCTCTCGTCGTCTAGAGTAAACAATGTTTACCTTTCATTCTGTAGGTCCTAGGTTCGAAACTTGACAGCGAAAAGTTTCTTCTCTAAAATGTTCTGCGTTCACCTACTTTCCTACTCTCCAACATGTTCTGTCATCTGCTTTCGTCTCCACTTTCTGCCGTTGCGAGGGCCGTAAAACAGTTACCAAAACAAATAAAAATCAAATTTCGTAGCACGTACCAAAAATTATAATATAATTTCACCACTAATCAATCACTTTTCCATTCAAACTAAATATAAAACTTTCCTAAAATGAGAGACTTAATAGTAACCTTATTTCGGAACTTACCAGTCAACTTTCCACTCAAACCAAACATACCACTTACCTAAAACGAGAGACTGAACGTAAACCTAATTTCGCAACTTACCAGTTACCTTTCCACTCAAACCAAATAAAGCACTTGCTTACAGTTAGAGACTGAAGGAAAACCTGATTTCGCAACTTACCAGTTACCTTTCCACTCAAACCAAATAAAGCACTTGCTTACAGTTAGAGACTGAAGGAAAACCTGATTTCGCAACTTACCAATCACTTTTCCGACGAACGTCTTTTCTAGTCTGAATTGTTTCGCGCTGATACTGGCGGACTTGTCCACAAGGAACAGCAAGTCGATTGGGTAACTGCACTTGCTGGGTCCTAAAAGAATACAAGAAGAAAGATAGAGAGAACCCGCGGCGTGGAAGATGTGTATGACTTCCCTAAATCAAGTGACTTTGTCATTCGTCATAAGAAATCTTGAATGAGATGTTGTGTATAGATTTCGACTGAAATCAGCTTTTTAAACATGCAAAAGTACATTTGAAACTGCTCTAACAACCACCAGATCAAGAAAATCACATGTACAATTAAACACTCTGCGCTCCCAAATCCGACACCTGCACAAAAGCGGTTTTTTAAACATTATGATGCCATTGTTCAAGAGGGTCACTATTCTTCTTGAAAATGGACTGTCGTCTTGGGCAGCTTTTACTGTAGCTTTAAATTTGGTTTCCCCAGTTCACTCAATGGAAAGTGGAACCCATATACGCAAACGTTAATGTATAATATGTATATTTAAAAACAAATACATGATATGTCTATTTGTAGGTAAAAACAAACAAACAACAAATAAAACGAAACAAAACAAACAAACTAAACAAAACTACCCAAACTCGCAGCACAAGGAACATAACGTACCTGCACCAGCTACACTGCAAGTCTTTGAGGCGACCGAATCAGCGATTCCATACAGAGTCTTGAAGTTCTTTGCCCTGAACACCAGGCTGTAGTCGGAGGCCAGAAGTTGCAGTTCACTCACGTCCATCTTGCCCACACCAATGCTGACCACCTGGGCGCCGCTCTGTTTCATGAGTGTGGCTTGCTCTTGGAGGTACTGGGGTGCTTTGGGAGAAATTAATGAACCATACTGCTAGTGGGGGGTTGGCGGGTGCTGTGGTGGGTTCGCTCCAATTCTTTCCTATAAAAAATCTATCGTCTGTTTCTCTCCTCCTTTTTTCTGTTTGTTGCTTTCTTGTAATATCTTTAATCTTCGGGCTTATATAGCCTTATTGTGTTGCAAGAGCCGCAAAACACTCACTAAAACAATACCATACTCCTTATTTTCTTTTTATCATTCTGAACAACCTGCAAGAACGTCTTCGTCGCTAAAGAAATATTTCTTTAGTCCCTCTTAGCTGGTATTTCCAGGTGGAATTATTCAAGTTTGCATGCTTTACTTGGTCACAGTCGCTCATTTGTATTACAATTATGCTCCTTAACTTGAGTGAAATACTAGAACATCATGACTAACTATCCACTTCGCCCCAGAATAAACACACACATACACACCTGCGCACACACACAAACACATGCACACACACATACACACACACACACATACACACAC
>NW_004798065.1:43970-49378 GCF_000002075.1 Aplysia californica | reverse complement strand
TATATATATATATATGACAAAATGAGTTGTTTCTCGGATTCAAGTTTTATTGAAATAGATACATCACGCTTATTGGTGAAGTTTTTTTACAGTCTAGAAATATGAAATAATAAGAAGCAGGTTATACTTAAAGAATACGGCATAAACAGAAAACGTACAAATTTGACCCTAGTGTCGATTTTTGGCCAATATCTCCTTTTGTGGATTGTGAAAAGTAACTTATTTTGTCAGCACGTCTCACATATATACATCCTCACACACACACACACACACACACACACACACACACACACACAAACACACATGCACGTGCTCACTTACACACACAATACAAGTCATTCACGTAGATCTAAGTCGTGTCTCTGATGATCTCCCGCCCCCACCCCATCACCCCCTACAAAAAAAATGTTCAAAATAAAATTGCATTGACCAATAAGAATTTCTCCCGGACAAAAAAAAAGACTTACGCTCTGTAGACTTCCCGTCAGTCAAAACCACGACAATTTTCTTGGCGTTTCGTCTTGCTCCACACTGGCCGGTGAAGGAAAATTCCCGTCCGAACTGCAGGGCGGCCCCGGTGCCCGTTTTCCCGCGTTTGCATTTGGGACAACTGAGTTTAGCCACAGCCTGTGAGTGTGACGAGGGCGTGAGCAAAACAGGACTCAGGACGTATGTAGAAATGCTGTGTTCCAAGCGTCTAACATATGCACACACCCGACAAATCATAATACATGCATGTATAAGGGCTCAAAGAGCAGATAGAACTTTATAATTCTAGAGTAGCGGAATATCAACAAGATACAACACGTCTACTAAGAACATATCTGAGGAGAACAACTCCCAGAACTTACTCAGAGTTTAAAGCAAGCCCCTCCTCCCACCTCCTTACCAGAAATAATAAATGTTTTGTTTTTTTTAATTGGGGCATTGTGGTATGTGTGACAAACATACAAAAGAAGTAGAGGTAAAATTACGATAGTAAGGATTAAGAAAGAAAAAGCAGCAGTTCCCTGTTGCAGTTCCGACACAGTTATAAGCATGACACTGTAGAATCAGTCCCTTTACAATTCTACTGTGCATAAGAACAAATGTATGTCCTCCTTTGGGAGTGGCCTAAAGACACTTCAGTCAGTGGCACCGCCCCGGGGAAGAGGGGGGGGGGGGGGTCTTTTTATCTGCTGAACCTCTGCCTGGATGGTGTACTACGATGCTTACCTGTTAAACCTCTGCCTGGATGGTGTACGAAGATGCTTACCTGTTGAACCTCTGCCTGGATGGTGTACTAAGATGCTTACCTGTTGGACCTCTGCCTGGGTGGTGTACTGAGATGCTTACCTGTTGGACCTCTGCCTGGGTGGTGTACTGGTTGAAGCAGAACTGGTTGTGGACGCCGATGGCGAACAAGGCTACGCTGACTCGCACATCGGTCTGGCTCACGTGGAACATTTCTGGTATAGAAAAATTGAAGTTAGCGCTGAATGGAAAATAATGGTCCTTTGGGGAAAAACAAAACACGCTCGTTGGTATTGAGGGGGGGGGGGCATAATTTGTAAAACCACTTCAACGTACATGTATTGAGCTCACAACACTCAGGTGGCGTTATCCTATCAACATCATCACCATCATCATCACCATCATCATCATCATCATCATCATCATCATCATCATCATCATCATCATCATCATCATCATCATCATCATCATCATCATCATCATCATCATCATCATCATCATCGTCGTCGTCATCATCATCATCATCATCATCATCATCATCATCATCACCATTGCCTTATTCACCCTGGGTCTGGGTATAGGCCATTAAAAAACGCTTTCCACCTTTCCCTAAGTTGTTCTATATTGGTTGTAAATACTAATTCATAAATTCAGTGTTGATATGAAACTGGTATTGAAAATTTAACCTCATTAGCTCAGGAGCTAGTACCAAACAATGACGCCACATTCATCCATAATTGTGTGGTCACCATTCGTTATCTTAGATGGTTGTGCACATATGAATAGCTTAACATAAATAAAAGAACATAAACTATATTGATGAAATGATTCCAGTTACTTTATACTTTTTTTTTTAAAGTACAAGAATGTTATGCTGTTATCAAAGTGCCATAGGAGTCTCGAGTATCAATGTTCCTAAGTGACCCTACTACCGCAGATGAGAAAAAAAGGGGGGGGGGAGGAGGGGGGTATAAGAATGTAATTTTTAAGATAATTTTTTAAAAAGCAGTTTATAGTTCTTTGGTAACACTACTCTCCGCCTCCCTTGCCTCAAATCTCACGCAGCACTCTTAATTTCAGTTTATACGTTTATAATTTTGGTTTCAGTAAAGTTTGCTAGCGTACTTCTTCTCTTTATATCTTTTTGAAAGTAAATGCACAAGTAGCTGCAAAAAGGAGACGAAACTATAAACAAAGCTGACTTTCTGCAAAATATGTTCAAACAGTGCACAATTTAAACATTGTGTCAAAGTGTAAGTACGGCCTAAGATACATAGTATAGGGTGAGGGTGGCTCCTTGTATCCCTGTATTGATAATGGCCCCTTGTATCCCTTTAATATATAACATCATGTAGATTATGGCCCTTTGTATACCTTTAACATAATATTTGTAGTCTATTCCTTTAATATACTATAATATCATATACCTTATGGCCCTTTGTATCCCTGTATTGTGCCATGCAGATTATGGCCCTTTGTATCCCTTTAACATAATATTTGTAGTCTATTCCTTTAATATACTATAATATCATATACCTTATGGCCCTTTGTATCCCTGTATTGTGTCAAGCAGATTATGGCCCTTTGTATCCCTGTATTGTGTCAAGCAGATTATGGCCCTTTGTATCCCTTTAACATATATTCACGTAGATTGCATTCCTTTAACATATAATTATAATATCATGTAGATAATGACCCCTGGTACCCCTGTATTATATCATATAGATTATGGCCCTTTGCATCACATAAAAATAATAATATCATACATATGGTTAGCCCCCGTGTCCCTGAATTATAACATGTAGACGATGACCCTTTGTATCCCTTAAACAATTTAATATAATCATGAAGATGGTGACCCCTTGTGTCGGCAGCATTTTGGCAGGCGCTCTCATTCAAATCGAACCCACCAATCAAATGGCCGAGGAATTTCTTCTCGAGCTTGAACTGATCCTTGGTGATGCTGGCAGACTTGTCTACCAGGAAGAGCAGGTCGATAGGAGCTGAACATTTTATACTGCTTGCTGAGGACAAACAAGAATAGTTTGGAATAGCACTCTGAAATCGTGTTGTTGTTGTGTTGTTGTTGTTGTTGTTGTTGTTGTTGTTGTTGTTGTTGTTGTTGTTGTTGTTGTTTTTTATTGTGTTGTTAGTGGTGGCAGCGGTGGTGGTGTTGATGTTGTTGTTATTATTATTATTGTTGTTGTTGTTGTTGTTGTTGTTGTTATTGTTGTTGTTGTTGTTGTCATCGATTTCTTTTAAAGCTTCATATAAACATAGCAGTATATTCGTTTGTTGTTTTTGTTTTTAAATACACTTTAGCGCCTATAAACAAAACGACAGATAATAATATAGTACATGTCTCATAAAGAACAGTATAGCCAAATCTATACGAATGTCTCCACGACAATAGTACAGGCTGGTGATAATACTATAATATGCTAGAGAAGGCCACCATATTTGAAGATGTAGCTGTCCTTCAAGTGCAAAGGCATACAAAAAAAAAAGGGGGGGGGGGTGAGATATGTCAACTTTTATTTTCCTGTGAAAACAAAAAGATGAGAAAGTCATGTATGGCTAACGTTATTAGGCCCCTTGGAAAGGACTCGACTCCACAAACTAACAAAGCTGTACATGCAAAACGCATGTTTCACCGTGTCCTTACCTGGTGCGCAGAGCGCGACCAACGTGAGAGCCGCCAAGCACGTGACCCAAGTCCCCATCTTGACACTGGAAGGATAGGTAAGTAAGTTAGAAAAAATTACGAGTTGGTGAACAAGTCTCCTTTTGAACTTTGCCCAACCTATAATAGCCTTGCACGCACATAGCGAAATCGGCGGGACGGGGCAATCTTTTAGTTATATACGAAGTTCGCTACATATGTGTTTTGAATACAAAGAATATCATTATGTGTCACGACGTGGTGGAATCAGGTGCTCATCAATTTTTGGGCGTATGGGGCTATTAGTATCATCTTAAGGCCTATTAATTTGCCTTCCTTTTTTTGGGGAAAAATATCTATAATGAGTAGAAGTCGAAATATTTGCAATTGAAGGAAGTTAGGGTCACCTGGTTTCAGAGGTAGAATTAACGAGAAAATGGCCGCCTAAGTTTGGTATCTTCCATAGCCTGAGAGTCTTTGGAAACTGAAAGTTTACATTTTTGTGTGCCTTTAATCAATGTTTTTCAGTAAAATCCAATCAAAAGTGTGTTTTTAAATGGACCTGTACGGTGTTGAGCAAAAAAAAAAAAAAAAAAGAACATTTGAAGAAAAAAAAAAACACCCATCAGCCAAAAAAATAATAATAAAGTGCCGATTTCTTTGATTTCATTATTTTGACGAGCGTCTGATTTCACCAAGATGCCTTACATATCATGTGTGTATTTTAAAAAAATTCGATGCTTGAATATCTTTATGGATGTTTCGTTACGTGAGTGGTTCGCTATGTGCATGCTGAACTGTATTTATTCACTTTTTTCAACCAACTGTGAATGGGTAAGTGGAATTTGCCTCTCGGCAATCGGTAGTGATGGTTAAATGGGACATTTTGGGACACTTTATTCCCTTCTGGCGACACTGACAATGTATTATTAGGTCATTGTAAAGTCGTTTTAAATCTTCAATCAGAGAGGATACAGGTAACTTTAAGCGGCCAAAGAAGTTTGTTTTGTAGTCGATAAACGTGAGGCAAGGCAAGGCCCGAAACCGATTTATGAAAGTCGAACTTCATGGTCTGGCGTATTTCGACGTTGCAATCTATTTTCAAAAAAGATGCAAGACTTAAACAAACGTAAAAGCTCACTCTTGTTTTCGATAAAGTTGGATCATGTATTTGTCCCAGTCTAGTGATACCAGATGAAGATCTATATGAATGTGGAATCAACAGACCAAACACATTTTAATGGGGAGTCGTCGCCGGCCAACTATTCACATGTACAGAGCCCATATTAAGCTTATTATTTTTTTCTTTTATACTGTAGTTTTTTTTCATTCTGTGGTATCTCTTGCATATGCTCAAGAAATATTCTGTCAAAATTCAAATTCTTCTGCTGAAAAAAGGAAGAAAAGATAATAGGGAGTGCTTATTTAGGCCACATATGGCCTAAATAAGGTAAGGGAGGGGGGTTTAGCTTATTTAGGCCACACATGCTCAAACTACCCTTTTCAGGCAACT
>NW_004798065.1:17338-41913 GCF_000002075.1 Aplysia californica | reverse complement strand
CCCCCCCCGGATACAAACACACATAAGTATTAGGCCTATGTTAAACTCTCCCACAGACATTTTCCTCGAATCACAAAAATGAGGCACCATGTGGTCGAACCTTTGCCATCCATTTGCCCTGGGAACACTGCTTGACCCTCTAACATGAACCCACTCGCAAGGGATGTTCTATATTATGCCTGATCAAGAGACTTTCCATCAAGGTGAAAAAAGTTTTATAGCTCGATCACATACTATTTCCAAAACTAACACTGGGTACTGAACGTATAGAAACAATAGCAGCAATGCTAGGTTAACCTTTGACGTGGGTGAGACACCGCATTATAAAAGTTTGTGGTCTTTTTCTTTCAAATACCAAAAATGTTTTTTTTTTCTTTTTCAATTTTTATTTTTTCCTACACAAAGGTCTCCAACATCTGGCAAGTTTATTCTTTTCTCGAAACTGTGGCAAAATTCTCAACAGCCCTTTAGCACATCCTGAAGAGGCATAAATACATTGTATCTAATGTTGGTTAAAAGTAGCTACAATTTATGCATCACGTCCTCGCCCTAATCACACCTGGTTAAGAACTGTTCACCCTCTCTTAAGGGAACTTAAGTTGGATTATATTATTATCTCTAAACCGACATGCACCCCTGGAGTGGCCGAGCACCGGCTCTGTCTGTTCATTGAGAAACAAAAAGTTTAGTTGTTTGTTCAACGTTGGCAATACATGTAATAATGTATAAGTAGCCGAGCTGGACTACAGAAAGGAGAAGAAGGAAAACTTGGGTATTATGCTGGTTGTGGAGTGACACCGATCAAAAGTCCCCCTCCGTTATTAGAGCTGAGATAATGGGCAAGGGAGCTGGTATGACCAGGAAAGTTAAAACCTAAAATAACAAATTTCGCAGAATTTCGATGCTCTTTAAATTTTAGACGGGCGTTCGGTTCCTATTCAGAACACCGAGCATAGAGAAAAAAAAATTAAAAGAAGACAAACGTTCGTGTAGCCCATGTTATAACACGCATCTGTAAGACATCGCGCTGTGATGTATTCTTAGATTATGTCGAGATAAATAATATCCTATATTTATGAGGTTGCTGTACTCCACCCCTAATGCTGTAGAGCTGCGAGGGTTCCGTGGGGGCTCCATATTAATGTTACCCTCTTCTTCTTCTCCAAATTATGTGTATCGGTTACTGGTGAATTATGGGCAGTATCATGCTGACTCTCCACAAACTAAAATCCAATTCATTGTTTTGATATAAAGCGGAGAAACCAAATCTTGTTCCTGGCAGTATTTAGTGACACATTTTATGAGTTCCTAAAAAAAGCGTTTGTTTCAAAATATTTTTCAGCGAAAAAACAAAAAACAAAAAACAATGAGTCCACAATAAACAGAACTAATGTCCCTCGCAGAGTTGGTAGTACCGGGTACGGTACAGATTATTTTTGATTATGTAATTGTCTGAAGTTCAAACTTACCTCGATCCAAGAGAGAACTGAGACTGTTAGCAAGAAATTTTCGTCTTTTATTCTAAATTGTCCATGGCTATTTTCCAACGGCAAAATCACATGCAATAAAATATAATGTTAAACGCCCCCATAGAAATTTTCCTCGAGTCACAAAAGTGTGGCACCATGTGGTGGAATCTTGGTCATCTGTTTGCCACGTTAAAGGAAAGATAAAGCGTTTGAGAAATCCAACAAAAACAGCGAAACCCTTGACCATAAAGGAACCTGCCGGGGGTGGGGGTGCGGGTAGAGGTTTTTGTGTATAATATGTATGTGGGGGGGAGGGGGGGTATATGGGGTGTGTGTGAGTGTATAGGCATATGTGCATGTGAGCGTGTGTGCGTGTGTTATGTGTCATAATGGATTGTCATTTAATGTTGTGAACGAACATTATGGTTCTTTTTTTTCGATTTGAAACCCCACAAAC
This sequence comes from Aplysia californica, assembly GCF_000002075.1. NCBI lineage: Eukaryota > Metazoa > Mollusca > Gastropoda > Aplysiida > Aplysiidae > Aplysia > Aplysia californica. Next base: position 39,987 of record NW_004798065.1, on the reverse strand, counting down.
ATTTATTTGAAAAATAGGAAAACAGGATGCCCCAAGTTTAATTCCTTCAATACCTTGCATCAGAAAGTCGGCGTTTAGCAATGATAATTCTTATTTCAGGTTTAAAAAAAAAAAGAAAGAACAAAAAGGATTTAGAGGTTCTGAAATTTTCCCAGAGCCCTGCAATAATAATTACGGGGTCGTTCTTCTCAACTCGACGAACCAAGCTGCTCTTTTGAATTGTAGACGTCACGTACGAAAGTTATTAAATTGTCATTTAAGAGGGCAGTGCTCTCAAGTTTCCTGGACTTTGTGAGTTCTAGCACATACATATTATTAAATGAGAATATTGATGTGGTAGCCACAGGGGTAGGTCATAAACGTTTATCCACAAACACCTTCCACGTGTAAAAGTAAAAGAGTGGGAGTTCAGAGACCACCCCTACTGGACCAACCATTGAGTAGATAATAGTTGTTTCAAAGGAAGTGCTTATACTCAAGTATAAGAGGGTTACTCAGCACTGCTGGCAGGTTGTTAGCTTGCTTGCTCGTTAATCCGTTCGTCCGTCCGTCCGTCCGTTAATTCGTTGGTTGGTTGGTTGGCTGGTTGAGTTAGAAAGTTTGATCTTTGATTAGCCTCGGAAGAAGGAGCAGGGATGTCGTTTCAGCATTTCAGAGGTATCAGACAGTAGAGCCTAAAGGTACGCACAAAGACCACGCTTGCTTGTGATAAAAGCGAGCGCGATGGGACAGCCGCTTGAAATGTCGTCCCTTGCTTGTTGCGTTCGTTGCGCACAAGAAGCACTCTCGCTTTGTCGCGCCTGACATTTCAAGCGACGCTTGGAAAGCGTAAAGAATCAAAAGTTAATTCTTTCTCGCTTGAAAGCGTGTACTTGGTGCCGCCCCCCTTTGTGGTCTGGTCACGACTTGGGAAGTGCGGGTTGCATTTTGTCTCAGTCTCAGTGACAATCGGATCGAAATGGATGTCGAGTCTTATGACTTAAAATAGATATCAGCCGTGTTTAAAAAACCTGCAGTTTGGGACAAAAGAAGGAAAGACCACGCAAACAGCAACGTTGTGAAACGTGCTTATAAAGATAATAATTAGCGAAGAACTGCCAGTTGCACCATGTGCAGTTCTTGGTTAGATCTATCTTTGGTTCAATTTTTTAAAATAAGATATTTGAATTTCTCTTCGCTCATTCTCATGTAAGGCTGAAAACGTGAAAGGCTCCTTTTAAATAAAGGAAACAAGTGGTGATGTTCACCTTCCACTCGCCTCCTTTAATTTATATCATGAACCCCCATTCTTTTGCGTTTTCCTAGGATAATTTCCGGCAAAACACTGTCTAGCAACAATTGTTCGTCTTCACTCGAATCCGCCATGGCGCCAAATGTCCAAGTTCTGATCAGTCGCAAGCGCGATTTGCAATCTTTCTATATATAGTTTTTTCAGACCAAATGTACACATAAGAAATATAAATGCCTCATAGCAAGTTCAAATGCCAAATAGAAAGTTTCACGCCCCAAAAAAAGTTCAAATGTACAATGGGAAATTTTAGTGCACAATTGTGCGTAGCAAATTCAAATGTACAACAAATCCAAATGTAACACAATACATGTAGCAAGTTCAAATGCCACATAGCTACAGCAAATATCCTCCACAAAGTTTATTCAGCGTGAAAAACATTTTTATGCGCTCAAACTGAGCTGACGACAACCATAAGCAGTTTAATTTTAAGGCGAGTTAATCATCATTTTAAAAAATCCCGAGGATGCCTCCGCGGAAAGAAATTCAGACAGGACTGAAGCAACTAGACATCAATATGCACCATGGCTGATGCAGAACATTTAGCGGTATGAATTTGCTTTTATTGAGGAAGCTGGTAGCAAGCCGTTGATGAATAGAAACCGATGAAGAGCACGGAGTAGTCAATGCTTTGTTCAAGTAATGCAGGGTCGAAGGGGACCGAACCGCACGATGCCATAGGGACCTAATTTGCTGTCAGTGATGAAGGTGGCCTGGTCTTTCACGACTTTTAAGTAGAGGGAATGGCAGCTTTCGTTTCAACTCATCCCTCTAAGAAACTGGTCCAACAATCCCCACAACGAAGTATGCTTTGTGCCGTAGCAACGCTTGTGCACAAAGGCAGGGTTTAAATGGCAACTCATCAATAGATTGGGGAAGAAATATCTACCCCCATACACACCTTTTCTTAACATCTACGAGAACGCTTGTGAATTTGGAAATACGATTTGAAACCGTGGCTCGGTGAAGCAAAAGACCAAATGCTCACTCAGCTGACTCATCAACAAAGGATGGTCACACTTGCCCAGATGATGGAACAAAAAACCCAAGCTGTGACTATAGTGAAAATGACAGCAGCCTTCAGATCAATGCAAGCCTATAAGCCACAGCGTTTTGTAGTGCAACAAAGAGTAAATAAAAGTAAACTTGGCTTTAGATTTCACTCAGTTAGTTCCATAATATACCAGCAGTGTGTTGATTTGTATCATTACCATTCGTTTCTGTTAAAACATATGAGTTTATTTTCGTTTTTTGACATAATTTAACTATATTTTTTTTCTGATCAAATGTACACCTAAGAAATACAAATGCCACATAGCAAGTTCAAATGCCACATAGAAAGTGTAATTCACGCCACATAGAAAGTTCAAATGTTCAATAGGAAATTTTAGTGCACGATTGTGCGTAACAAGTTCAAATGGGCAAATAGCAAATCCAAATGTATCACAATAGCAAGTTCAAATGCCACATAGCAAAAGCAAATATCCCCCACAAAGATTATTCAGCGTGAGGAGCATTTTAATGTGCTCAAACTGAGTTGACGACAACTATAAGCAGTTCCTTTTAGGGTGAACTGATCACATTAAAATAAAATCCCGAGGATGCTCCCACGGAAAGAAATTCAGATAGGACTGAAGCAACGAGACATCAATCAATATGCAGCATGGCTGATGCAGAACATAAAAATTTAGCGGTATGAATTTGCCTTAATCGATGAGGCTGGAATCAAGCTGTTGACGAAGAAAAACCGAGGAAGAGCACGGAGTGGTCAATGCTTTGTTCCAAAATTGCTGTCAGTGCCGAGGGTGGCTTGGTCTTTCTCGACTTTCAAGTAGAGGGAATGGTAGCTATTATGTCAACGTATCCCTCTAAGAAACTGTCCCAACAATCCCCACAACGAAGTATGCTTTGTATGTAACAACGCTCTTGCATTAAGGCAAGCTTTAAATAGCAACCCATCAATAGATTGGGGGTGACATATATATATCGTTCCTTCTACACTCATTTTCTTAACATCTACGAGAACGCTTTTGTTATCAAAACCATTCTTTTTTGTTTAAACTTGTTTATTTTCATTTTCATTTTAACTGTTTATGTTTAGCTTCATTCAACAGTTTCGTTTCGTCAAATAGACTCGAGGTGAAATATCTTGCCACCTGCATACCTTGTCTTACCATCTGTGAAAACGTTTCTTAATTTGGATTCGAATTGGCGTGGGTAGCACAGTGATTAGGCTATCGAACCTGTAATCGTGAGACTCGGGTTCGGGGGTTCGAGCCTCATTTCGGTCCGGCGTTGTGTCTTTGGGAAAGGCACTTTACACGAATTTACTGTTCGAATCGGTCCTTTCTGATATAGACGTTGATCTCGGGGGTTCTGCCTCTTAAATAACCTAATAGCTATACCATTTCACCATTTAAACCTTGTGTTTTGGAAATACTATTTGAAACAGATGTTCGCTGAAGCAAGAGCCTAAATGATCACTAAACTGACTCACCAACAAAGGATGGTAACACTTGCCCAGTTGATGAAACAAAAAACAAAAGCTGTGACTAGATCTATAGTGAAAATGGCAGTACTCTTCAGATCAGCGGAAGCCTATATTTATGCCACTGCGGTTTGTAATGTTTGTAATGCAACAATAAGTAAACAAAAGTAAACTTGGCTTTACATTTCATCCAGTTAGTTATATTTACATTAGCAGTTTGTTGATATTTACATGTACCATAACCATTTGTATCTGTATGTGGGTTTATTTTCGTTTAAAAAAGAAAAATTAACAATTAGTTTCGTTTCACGTGATTTCTTCCTTGTGCACCACACGGCAATTACACCTAACTTTTTCGTCGTCAAAAAAAGCCCCACCTTTTACTTCTTACCTTGATACACTTCTTATACTTTTTGCCTCTTTCCCCCCTCCATTTCAAGCATATTTACATTTGAAATTGCTATGTGGCATTTGAATATGCTATGTGTTACATTTGAGATTTCTATGTTTACATTTGAACTTGCTATTGTTGACTTTTTATGACATCATTTGTATATTTGAATTTGCTAGGTGTAATTTGGTCTTTCTATGCGGCATTTCAATTTGTTATGTGTATATTTGAACTGAAAAAACTATATTACTTTCGTTTCACATGAGTTCTTTCTTGTGGCACCACACGGCTTACGTCTAACTTTTCGTGGCCAAAAAAACCCAAACACTTTTACTTCTTACCTTGATATATACTTTTAGCCTCCTTTTTAGTTTTAGTAAGAGTTTTACGGCACTTGCTACACAATAATGTCAAATAAGTGCCGAAGATTAGAAGTGTTACAAGAGAGTAACAGACACAAAAAAGAAGGAGGAGAGACCAGGATGACATATGTTAGATAGGAAAGAAGGAACAAACCACACCAGAGCAACCGCCAACCACCCACTCAGCCTCCTTTTACTCTAGTTCAAGCATATTTACATTTGAACTTGCTATGTGGCATTGCTATGTGTTACATTTGAGATTTCTATATTTACATTTGAACTTGCTATTGTTGTATTAGGACTTTTTATGACGTCATTTGTATATTTGGATTTGCTAGGTATAATTTGGTTTTTCTATGCGGTCTTTGGATTTGTTATGTGTACATACATGTATTTGAACTGAAAAAACTATAATGTGTAGGCCTTCACCTCAGCCTCAGTGTAAGCAATTGCGCTTTCTTCACAAGCGCTCACTTTATCTTTATCGCAATCGCTTTATCGCGAGCAAGCTTTCTTTTTGTGCGTACCTTGAATTGAACATGAAATACAGGTAGATCAATATGTCAATGCAAATTCATTTCATTTGATTAATTTCTAAAATTTCTTTAAAAAATCAGTTTCCTCAAGAAAACATAACTTTTGTTTCAGGCCAGGAGCAATTTTTAATTGTTGTGCCCCTTTGGCAAAGATCGTAATCTTTGCCTTTGGCCTTTGACCTTTGGCCTCTTTGTCTCTGACTGTGTCTGGCTGACTGTACTGTTGTACTGTTGTTGTCTGTCATTCAAAACAAAATGGCGGTACCCGACGCTAAGTTTTCCTGTGTTGGGGTAGCGTAGCCTGAATGGCTTTTTTTCAACACCATGATAGAAGCGATACTCGGCATCTGACACCAGGCTCAGCGTTGAATAGTTGTAGATAGATTTAGATCTCTCTAGGCACTACTTGGATATGTTGGAATAGGAAACTTGCCTTACTAAATCCACCATACCAACACCTGACCTGTCATACACACGACAGGAATTTTGTCGACCCTGTCATCGGCGCTTGCACGAACAGGGACGAATGCTTTTGGAAAAATTATAAAAGACGATTTAAGCAGTTGGCAGGAGTACACTGGACAACTTAAGATTCCCACCTGGACGAGTTTTTGTGGAGGGAGATCCATGGGGACACCGAGCAAGCCCACGTGACAAGAAGTAACCTTCTCCTCCACCTGTCCCACCAATGCCAATGGCCAATGGTAGATCTACCCCATCCCCTCCTAAGGTACGTGTGTTATAGTTAGAAATCTATATAATTTGTCGTTTTTCTTTGACTCCAGTTTGAGTCCATTTTCCATTCTGGTATATGGGCGATGTTTTAGGTCAACTTTGGGCTGGATCCAAGCAGATCGGGTCAGCGGGGCCGAAGGCCCCATCGCGGCCGAAGGCCCCATCGCGGCCGATGAATGCGCGGGGGTTTCGGGATTATACTACGGGTATAGATCTAAATGGAAGGGATGGCTCCCTCTATAGAACGCATTGGTCAAGAAAGACAAAAACGGGCGTTTTGGGCTTTGGGGTTTCTAGACTTGAAAAATGAATTGAGCGACCCCACAAATGCTTAAAGTGTAACTTTAGCTGTTCGGGAAATTGAAATGAGAACTTGAAATGCTCGTTAAGGATTGCAAAAACATATTTACGGATTGGGTCGGAACTAGATCTAGATCTACTTTTTGCTACTGCTAAAACATCAATGCGGGATCTAATTGTTGACTCACGACTCACGGCACGTTATTTCAACCCCCCCTCCCTTCCCCAGTGCCTTTTATGACTGATTTGCCTTTGACCCTGATTTTTTTCACCAGCTCCTGATTTTTTTATTCTGAAGTCCTGATTTTTAGATTGCATAGAGTGGCAGGTCTGTGGATGATTCAGGGTGCCATGGCACCGTGAACATAGTCACTGCGTTTGTTAATAGTTTTCGTAAACATCCATTATATGTATCTTTGGTAAATTTTTACTTTTAGACTTGCATGCAGATGCACTGTTTTGGGGGCTAAACTGCCATAATTTTTGCTACGGAACACGCACATGATACTTGGCCACTAAAACCTTTTCATATCAGTTGTTTTAAATATGCCCCCCTGAAACCCCTCAGATTCTTTTTAGGAAGTGAAAACCCCCATGTCGTTAAAAAAACAAGTCAAATACCACTACGCCATTTGTCATATTGTGATATAATTTAAGTATAAAAATATCCAATAGCTAAGAAACTAATAATTTGCAATGGATATTATTATAAGTCAAAATTTGTGTAAAGCAGAAAAAAATGAACATGGGTAGTGTTTTAGAATATCTGAACGTGAGATGGGTCCATGAATAAAAAAAATACTGTATCTTTTAATAATAATTTCATTCTATAGATCCAGGGTTTGACACGGACAGCGACAGAAAATTTTCTTCTCTAAAAATTTTCTACGTTCACCTCTTTTCCTACTCTCTACCCATTTATTTTAACTAGCCAAGCCGACACCCATGACCGGTACAAGATAGGCTTGACAGGCAGTCCCTGGTTTGAAAGCTAAAATTTCACTGCTGGTGCTCCTTGGGCTGTATTATTTTTTTAAAATGTGATACCGGGACATGATGTTTGCAGATCAATGATAAGCTTTCTACTTTTTGCTTCTGATCTTATTTGCAACCTTTCCGTCAATTGAAGGTTTTCTGTTACATGAAAATTAATGAATATATATATTTATATGCCTCTATGTTTTACTCTAAACAGATGGAAGTCTTTACTATACCATGGTCAACACTTTTGGACTTTCGTCAAGGCTGATATTGCTGGTGTTTCCCTCAATCTGAAGATCTCCTTGACGACACAATGGTTTGTGACTGTTTCAACTGTTTGTCATTTCTTTGAACTAAAGTCACACATCTTTAGGTCAAATGATGGTTTTTAGTCACAGCCAGGCTTGCCCTTGAGCATGGATGTGCAGTGCTGCTCCAAGTTTTTAATGTTTTATTGCGCAAAGCCTCCACAAAGAGATAATAATACAACCGGCAACATCCACTATCCAAATAATTGATTTTTGAGACAAGTGCAAGTTTCTCGTAGGTGCCTAAACGGCCATTTATTTATCTGTGGCACTTAACAATGCATGGTTTCTCCTTTTTGCGCTTTTTTAACAAAGTGTTCACTCATGACATGTTGACATTGTGTATGGGATCCTCCAACACAGAAGTACAACGGCCAGCAGCCCAACAAGCTCTAGACAAGTTTAATACAGCCTTGGAGGAAATTAGAAACAGTATAAAAGTGTTCCGTCAACTAGTTGGACTTCAGACTTCAGAGGAACATACTTCCAAGAAGCCCCAGACATTACAACACAAATGAAGCCTGTGACATAATTATAGTTATCAAATTTTTGACTGTTTTTCGGAGCAAAGTAGAATAATTAATGAACTGTCAGTGGTCGACACTTCCATTTTCCAAAAATCAGTTCCAACTGTGCTTTTGGTTTTGTTTAACAGAAAGCTACTACTCTGTTTTGCGTAAAATCAAATTACAAACAGAATTAGAAATATTTTTTTGCAATGAAAATTTCAGTCTGCTCAGTGTAGTCCAATTCAGGTGTTTTGATTAAACTCCGAAAGAATACAAACTGGACACAGCATTCGGAGAAGTGTGTAAAGTTTCAGTACACTAGAACGAATAAAGACATTCTTCTGTTCTACAATGGGACAAGAGAAACTGAATGCTCCCATTTATGTCAATCCGCAAGGATATCATTTACAGCATCCCCAACTTCATCAACAGAATAATGGACACCTTTTCTACAGCTTAACTCTTTAAACTCCATTGGATGCTGGGAGCGTCCAGCGGTAATAACCCTGTTCCCCATCAGATACTGGCAGCGTCCAGTACTAGTGACAACTGTTTTGTTTCAATTAGTGCTAGTTTCTTGTTTTTCAGAACTATTCCCGTTCCAAGTTTTGTAGTAATGACTAAGCCTTTGGTTTTGCTATTTAGAAGTTAGGAGCAAGCTTTTGGGGTTATAATGAGACATAGTGCACCAGGTTGAAGTGACTAGAAAAAAAACTGCGCGAAAAGGTGGAAAAAACTTTTAAAGTTTAAAGAGTTAAGAACAAAGGGTAGATTTCTTCTTCAAGTAGATTTTTGTGAAACAGGTGGGATGAAGAATGCATCTCATTTACTATGCCCTTGACTATCTTCAACTCTCAATAACTAATTCATTGTGGACAACCATTCTTTAGACCTACGAGTGGCCCCTAATCACAGCAAATTACTTTTTACACTTTCTGACTTTCAGATTAATTTGTCTTCCAACCTTGATTGTTGTCCATGATCTTGGAGGTTTCTGTTTGAAAATTGTTTTTTCACCTTTGTATTACTTTTTGGTATTTTTCTCTTAGAACAGAAAGGTTTTAGCAAAGCTGAAAATGAATAGATAGCCTCTGAAGCCTGTGGATCTTTTACACATGAATTAAACATCCAAACTTATAAAGTTAAAATTTATAGACATGTGTCATGTATACTCATTTTTTTAAATGTAGAAGGTTCAGGCTAATTCCATAAATTTGTCGGTTTTGTTTATCGTCTCTGATGGGTTCCCTCAGGGCGTTGTATGGTCTTTGAGATCCAAGCCAGTGGCAGAGCTATGGCATGATGATACCATGACACCCCCCACATATGTAAAGTCGAGAGAAAGTCTGCAAGTTCAAAAGGTAAATTTTGTTAATGACAGGTCATTTATGTATATTTGGGAGTCGAGGAGAATTTATCCTTTGTTGTAACGAGTAAAGTTGTTTTACTGCTTCTTGTTGTTTGAAAACAAAAGAAAGTCAGCTTGGTTGGTTGAGGTGTCTGTGGAGTGACTGGTGACAGGGAAAGCTCAGGGGTGTGTAATATTTGTTGGCTTTCCCGAACTCTCTAGATATTCCTTAGCAATTAAGGGGTGTCCCAGGAGTTTGGACCCCATGAATACGCTGTTTCATTTTTTTCAAAAGATTTGAGATGGCATGTTTGTCCAAATCTCAGAGAGGTCCTGTAATAACTGTATACTGGGTATTTTTGGCATGTGACGTGAACTGGTGATTTTTTAGGTTATTTGTGAATTCCAGTTGTTTGCAAAATGTTAAAAGGGGTGCTACCCCATTGGATCAAATGACGTTTGGTGACTTAAATCATGAATTTAAAACATTTGCAGAGAATCGGGTCCCCACCAAGGGGAAATCGGGGGAAAAGTCGGGAATTTTGTGATAAGTCGGGAAAGGATAGGGCCTGTGTAATATAGAAGTGTAGCTATCTAGACAGTATGGTTGATGAATCATGAAGAGGAGACATAATTGAATCAACTCATGGCAAGGAATACAGAGGTGAGATATCATTGTTAAGTGAAGTAAGCTATAAACAGGGTGACTGCCAGGCCCCGGAAATTACCCGATAATTTGAAGAAAATGGCAGAGACCCTGGAATGCCCCAGGAATTTGAGGAAATCTGTAAATTGCCTTGGGAACGACCCAAAAAAATACATAAAAGTTCTTGAATATTTGAAAACCAAATCTGATAACGTCCTTAAGTTAATTTTAGCCGGTCGCTATTGTGATATTCATTCGACTTTTCCCGGTGTAAGAGTATGTTTCACGCAAACAGGCGGCTATGGCGGCAGGCAGAAGTGTGTGTGACACCAAGGCTCGATGGGGACGAATCAAGATCTACTTTTGTTTTTGTTACCACCCAGAAATTTTCCGGTAATAGTCTGATAGAAACGTAACATTGTAACATGCAGGTTGTGCACTACAAATGCTGTGTTGCCTTGAAAATAAATCAATATTTGTCCTGTGCTGTCACTTGTGGGGAAAAAAAACAGAAAAGAAAGTTATACAAGCGTCTTGTCAGGCTCGCCATCACGACAGGGCAGTGAACCTGCGCGTTCGCACATGATAAGGCATTGTGTGAGTAGTGGCGGTCTGAGCTCTGTGAAGTATAGGACTTCGGAATGGGGGTTGGGTTTATTTATTTTTTTTAAAAGATGCACTCTGGGGAAGGTTTGGGGGGGGGGGGGGGGCTGAAGGCAACGCTAGAGGACAAAAACTGAACTTGGAAGTAAATTTTTAGTATTTAGAATTTTGATTACTACTATGAGAGCTCTCTGCAAAGCACGCGTTGGTGCAGGCCTTGTGTGGAATCGGGATCCGCCATGCCTTGTTGTTGAACTAAAGTGTTCGCGTTTCATTGGATGGGGTGATAGTATATATCTATTCTATATTTTAGCTTTCTGTTCAAGATTTGCAGATTTTCAGTGTCATGATATCTTGCCCTCCCTCAATTCTTTCACCTCTCACCCTGAATGGGTCTACTTTAGCCATTCAAGTTATTACTCTACTTTTGAGTTTGAGCAATAATTTTTTGTCTTCACGTGTATTTTATATGAATCATGACATCCAGACTGGTTATTGATTGTCCATATTCTGGTTCTAAGTCTTTTCTCAGGCTCCAAACAGGATTCATTTTTATATAGTGTATGTAGGCTAATATGATGAGGGGAAAATATAAATAAGTCAGAACAGACTGAAATACTTAAGTCACACAAGATCCCAGTGCCATACTGACATGTTGACTGGATACAATGTACCTACATGTGTGTGTGTGTTTACAAACATTTACATGTGTACATATAAATGATATATATCTAGACCTATATATAATATTGATAGATAGATAAATAAATGGAGCACGTGCTGTGATTGTTATGTAACATGCCCCTGGCAAATGGATTACCCCCCCCCCCCCCCCTGGGAAAATTGAGAAGCTGGGTTGGCAGTCACCCAGTATTACAATCATCTATTGTTTTAAGACTATACAGTCGAACCTGTGTCAGACGGAATCGCAAGGGAGCCAGAAAACAATTCCGTCTAAGACATTTTCCATCTTAGACTGGGGAATTTAGTGGGAGATTGGGGGGGGGGGGGGGGGTTCAAAGGCCCAACTGGTGGGATCAAGGATGGTTTGTGCGGTTGGCAAGCAAGGGGGGAGCGGGGAGATTCCGTTAAGACACTACAGGTTTCCGTTAAGGCAGGTTCGACTGTACTTCAAAATGTACATATGCATTCATTTAAAGACATTTTGACTTTTTATCATAGATAGATGGGTTTTTGGGGGATCATTCTTGACGCGCAGTGGCCTAATGGAAAAAAATGTCGAGGATTTGGTGGGGACCCTGGAGAATGAAATGAGCAAGACATGAAATGAGGGGGGGGGGAGGGAGGGTGAACAGTAAACATCTAATCTTGAAGAGTTTTCTTTGAAGATTTTCTACTGCAATACTCTACTCAGCATAATTTTTTTTCACTTTAAAAAAAATTATCTTCTTCACTCACAGATATGTGAAAGTGGCTGGAGACACCCCCGCAACAGAGTTGAGGTGCAGAAAGACCTCCCCAGAATTCATCCTTCAACTGTGAGCCAAGTACCTGCGTTGTCTCAAGTGTTACCAGTGAAAAGGGGCTGGGATCATTTACACAAGTTTTCCTTGGTTTGTTTTTTAGGCACCTCTCCCTCAGGCTGGACAGTCCTGTATGTGACTAAGCACAGTTTCATCATTAGTTAGGTTGGGTTTTTTTCTCACGCAATTGTTACAAATAAGTATTTTTGTACTTTTGATGCGTTAACCCTTTCCTGTTTACATTCAGTGGTGGCTGTTTTGTTATGTATGTTCAACTTCATCTCCACTGTAGCAACCTGGTTTGTTTTACATTTTTTTCACTTCCTGCCAAGTGATTCTCCATGATGATACAAAATTGACCACAGAGACCCTAGGCTGTTTTTTAAACCAATTTTTCTCAAACTGTGGCGTATAGTAGGGGAATGAGAGTACAATCACCTATGTTGATTTATCCTTCCTGTTTATTGTTTAGTAAAAATTCGTAAATTGAGAATAAGAACTGAGACTATTGTTTGGGCTTAAAAATTTTCCCCAAAGGCAGACTCACTCGATTCTCAGACGCTGAGAATGTCAGAGGTGAATCCAAAGTCGACTTGTTGTGAACAATTATTGTCAGGTAGCTCTCACTGAAATCACGTAGCATGAAAATACACACTAATTTGTCCACTCTATGAGAAATAACAATATTCTCATACGTTTTGGTCAATTCCTTATCGGTACGAAACTCAGCAAATGATGAAATGTTATCTTTCTTGAGAAAATGATTCAACTGTTGGTCCTCAACTTTTGGCTTGCGAGGTGCTGGCTCAGAAGGTGTAGTTTAAGACTGTGTAATTTCTATTACGGAGAAGTAAAAGAAAGCGTAGTTTAAAAGAGGGGGAATGTGGCTTCCATCATTGGTTGGTTATCACAAACAAAGATGATTTTTAAAAAATAAACGGACAGACTGATTTTTACAGTCTTCATTGTCAGGTCACAGTCAGACCATGGCCTTCGTGATAACATGGCCCGACACCGCTGCGCGGGACGTCACGATTCGCGGCATTCGCTCTCTTGCATACAAGCGTTCGGGCCTAGCGTTTCCCACTCTACGGCACAGTGGCTAGGCTGTAAATTATTATTGCGTCATAGTACTACATTATGTTGTGCTACACACTCATGCAGATAAAGAGTGTGGTGTGTTAAAGAGTCAGCTGTTAGTACAATATGCATTACAACATTCACTATTCTAGTAGTTTCACGTTGTAGAGAGAGGGAAGAGAGAGAGAGAGAGTGTGTGGGGGTGGGGAGAGAGGGGTGATTAATTTGTGTTTTAGCAACATTTAAAGAAAATATAAACTTACTTGCTGTATAATACTGTTGACTTGTGACCATAAGATGCTGTCCTTTCAACGTTGCTCCTACGTTCTCTTTGTGAACGTCTTAAGTTTCCTGCTCTTGTTTCCTGCTGTTGCTCTGTCTGTAAAGCCTTTAGAATAGTTGTTCAGGAAAATGTTGACAGCTGGTCTGCAGCACTTCATCAATATTTCTGAGTAGTGAACTTCACATTCGTCCCAGGGCTTTTGTGTCATGCCAAGGTCGGTTAAACTCTGGAGGGACAAGCTGAGGACAAGCTTCCTTTAGTTACTGCAGGAGGGGAATTGTTGCTCCTTTTCAACAGTGCCGATGAGGGTCTGAAATACCCTGAAGACTTGAGTGACAACTTCAAACAACTGCAAAGTCAGAAGGCCATGTGAGACCACATCTATCAAGAGCTGACAAGTACGTGTGGCAATCATTTGTAACCTCCACACGCAGCTGACGTTCACAGTGAAGGTCACTTCTACAATTGACACAGTCGATCTGGCGTAAGGCTTTTGCTACACAGTAGCCAGAGACAAAAACAAGAGCCTTCAACTGCTCGGTGTTTATATCAATGTCTTGGCAACAACCAAGTATGTGTGAAAAATTGTCTTACTCAGCCTCCGTTTGTGAAGCACTCTGTTGGCTTTTAATTTCCTCGAGAGGCTCGATGATGTCTTTCAGACTGAGAGCACCATTTGAGGCAGACATCAAGTTGAGTACAGTCAACAGTTTGAGTTTCTTCTCGCCCTCAAGAAGCTGCTGTACTGACACATGGTAGTTACTTCCACTCATCTGCCGGTACTGGCTAAACCGAAATTCCAGGTTGTCAGTTTGAAATTTTCCCAGCAAGACGTAGTGGAAGTTTTTCTTCTCCAACAAATATTGGCATAGCTGGAGAAATGCGTCCAGAGTATGTTTTAACGCTGTCATGGTTTCAGATGACAGTGTGCCTTGTCTTGGCTTCAACCCCATCCTCTCCCACTCACAGAGCCACTCCCAGACGACTTGTATCTGTTTGAAGTTTTCGTCAGAACATGACGAGATGGCTCGACAGTCTGCATTCCTCAACTTGATGTTCTTGTATGGCTGCTTTACATTCACTATGTTCCACAGCCGAATTACAGTAGTCAGGAACTGTCTTGTACCATGAGTGTCGACTTGCCAACCAGGTCCAAAATGTTCCAGAGCAGCAACGTTTCTTTGATAAAAAATTCTCAACATAAGCTTCACGTTTTGCTTCTCTGTCACTGTTAAGGTTTAGGCTTTTGTAGTTGAGGGACGGAGCAAGTTTCACTGGAGACGATTTTTCCTCTTCAAAAAGTCTCTGAAGGTGGGAGAATGATGCTTTCATTGTTTCCCCTTGACCTTGCAAATCTGGGAACGAGAAGGTTTTTTCCATGTTGTTTTGTGCAAGCCAATTGTTGCGGAGACATTTGAAGAGGTGTACTGTGTCGGAAAAAAAGAATAAATTTTCGCCTTCCTTAAAGGGGTTTTCGATTTGTGGTTTGAGCTCTCCTCCACACAAGGCAGTGAAAGCATTCCTGTTGACTCTGTTGTTGTCTGAAATGACAGAGACCACTGTAAACCCACTGCTGTGTAAGACACGTAGCACATTTGTGATCATAACGTGTAGCCAGTTGGCGTTTGTGTTTTTTACTGGCACTATAGCCACTACATCCTTCTGTTTTGACACCAAGGAGGAAATCATGAACACTTGGGCTGTACTGGCCTCGGCGACACTGCTATTTGTGGCTGACCCTTCCAGCTTGCCTTCCTTGTATGACAATTGGTGGGCAACATGAATTTCATCTACCATCAAGGTAACGTTTCTCTCGATGTCTGTCATGTTCTGGCATTTTTTCTCCAAGTAGGCCTGCTGTAGAGCCCCATCCTCAAACCCACTTTTGATCTGGAAGGTAGATGAGAGCCTTTTCAGATATGAGGGATGTGGCAGAGTCAGAACAGTGTTCCTCAACGTTTGAGGAGCTGTAGCACATACACGAAAAGCCCAAAGTAATGTCTCACAGGAATACTTTTTCACACTCGCGAAATTCAGCTTTATTTGTTCAGCTTGGAAGTCTACCTTCTCCTTGAGGGCTTGGGCTTTGTCGTCATCAGCATCGTCGCCTGCAATGTCGTGAGCTAATTCTTGCATGGTGTCAACAAAGAAATTGAGTTGCTGTTTCTTGTCTTTGTTTTCTCTATTGTCACTTGCATAGTGAGATAGTAGACTATCAAATTGTGACCATGATATCAGCATAGGAGAGGACTGTTGCCCAAAAAGCCACTTCACTGAACTGTCTGGCACCCGCCCTGTGAAATATTGACATAATATGGATGATTTATATCTTTCCAATTAAAATTAATTTAAAATGTATTATAAAAGAAAACTATCCATGGAGCCTAACTGGTTCCACTCGGACCTATCAAGTTTTCTGTATTTATGCGATGCTGCACTCTTAAAAGATATAATCACCAAGAACATAATGGAAATCTTACATACAGGCAAGCAAAAAACGAAAAACTGTGGGCCATAACTTAGGCCTCTGATGTTGTTTGTAAACAGGATACTAAACATTACATCCTGTACTATACCTCAAAGAACAATGTCAAAAGCGATGGGACTGAAATAAATACTAGTAGGAGCACTGACCTAGTGCATTTCGACGACAGTTTCAAAAAATGTCTTAAACCTCTCTTAAATTTTGTTTTAGAATTAAAATGTAACTTCCATATATATATATAACAGTCAACATCATGAAGTCATCATATGAAATGACCACGTATGATAATACCAGGATGAGGATTTTTGTAACTGGCTAATGTGTATTCTTGAGCTTGAAAGATAAACTGTACACGCAGTATATTATTATGGCATGGCATGGTAGTCATGTGGACATACGGGAACGCACAGGGGGGGTGGGGGTAGGAGAGAGAGAGAGAGAAAGGGGAGGGTAGACATGAGAGAGGGACTTGGAAAACGCATGAAGGCACACACACACACACACACACACACACACACACACACACACACACACACACACACACAACCATAGAAACACACACAGAAAGAGAGAGAGAGGGGGGGGAGGAAGAGAGAGACAGAGAAAGAGAGGGGGGGGGGGACAAAAGGAGAGAGATGAGATGACAGGTGATGGAGAGTCTGCAAAGAATCAAAAATAATTTGCAGAATTAGATCTAGTAACTTTTGCTCACCATGTTTTTCTGTGAAGATCTGCACACGAAGATCGCTGAAGACCCTGATAGTTGATGTCAGAATGGGTGTGGAGTCTTGGGATTCGCATATTCTGTACAAACTCACGAAAGGCAAATGATCTCTGCTTTCGTGATATGTGAACTACCATTTCTTGTCCACCCTGTTTTCAAAGCTTGAGTGAAAATGTTCAAAGTCTTTGATATTGTCTGTTTCTAGCCACTTAGAGAATGCTTGGTCATCCCTTTGCACTAGTTCAGTACGCCTGTCTTCTGGTCTTTTCCTTTTCGCTGGGACTTCAGTAGACAGATAAGAAGGGCAGTTTGGAGAAATGGAAGGATATGCATCTGCAGTAAGTTTAGGTATTGTCCTCTCCACTGTAAGAATACTCCCGTCTGGTCTTGTTACAGAATCCACTCTCACAATGAATTGGTCACAAAAGTGAGCCGCACACACAACAGATTGTGAAGATGGTTCAAAATCAGCTCGAGGAATTTTGCTAATCCATAATCTCTTTTTCTCCTCATCCGATGGGTAACTAAAAACAGACACCTTTTCACTCTTTGAGTAGTTGCCTCGGCATCCTGGAACACAACACTTCCGCGGCATTTTGTCCAGTTCTAGATTTTCTACTAGATTCTAGACTACGTTTCAAAAGCACAACAATCGTATTCCGTGTGAAATAAATATACACAGTATGTCAGTCCACAGTGAAGACAAGATTTGGCTCCCAGAGTGCCACCTCTTCTTTGTCTCACTTCTTGCACATAACGATTTGTTTCTTCCACAAACTTTTTGAATATTGCATCTGGGAAAAAAATACTAAACAAGGATTCCTTAGATACAGTTTCAAGTACCCAACTGAACCGTGGTCCCTCGGTTAAATCTGGTATTTCGAATTCCTCGTCGTCTTTACTCCAGCCTTGTTGCTCGTCTTCGACAATGGGAACGTCACACGCGGGGCTAAACTGAAGTAAATCTAAGAGCTGATCACCACCAACTATGTTCTGAACTGCTCCTGCATCAAAACCCTCGAAACCTCATCTTCCGATTCAAGGAAAATACGCAGAACATCTTCATCTGAATCTCATGCGACACTATTTTCATGTTCGTCGGGGGTCGCCATTGCGAATTTTCCAACTTCACTGTCACTCGACTTCAAAGTGAAATAAAAAACTCCCCGTGTGTCGTTCAAACCCTGTGCGGGCAAAATCAATTCTTCATAGCCTACCAGCCAGCAGTATAAAAATTAGTAATTTGTCCTTTTCGTATATCGCGTTATACTACGCCTATGTCTATCACGACCGGCGGACGCGATCAGCACTTGGCGGAAGTTCGGGCCGTCGCGACCGGTGGTCACGATCAGCACTCTTAGGGTTAAAAATGGCACATGTCTATTTACACATTTCGTACAGTATACGCTTATCTGTGGTGCCATGGATGTGTTCTCGGTACTTGCAGCCTCGATGCGCAATGAAGGTGCTGTCTGGAGCAAATGTGTGCTCATTAGGAGTCGTAGTTCTTCCTAATTGTCTTCAATTCCTTGAGCCCGCTTTTCAATTTTTGAAATTGACTAGTGAGAGCTTTCGGTTCCTTGTTCTCTCAGCAGGCCTAAGCCAAAGCCATGTTGTGTTAGGAATGAAATGCAGTGTTGCTCTAAAATGTGCTGTTTGGGAATTATCTTTTTTGGAAAATGTCTTCTTTACAGCTTTATGTATGTTTTTATTGCTGTTTGAATTGCTGGGATAGAGGTTTTGGGAATATGTGCACTGTGTGAGACGACATTATGAATTTGACTGTATGTTTGGTTGAGAGAGTCGGAAATCAAACCTATAGTGAGCGCTTTATCAACAATGATTAGATCATATGTGTACATCTGTGTCTGCTCTACAATTGTTTGTGTAAGGATGGGGTGATATTCTTTTTAGTGTCATAGGTCCTCAGATGACATTATTTGTGGCAAAATGACTCACATTAAGTCCTAGCCTCTCTTTTCTGCTGCTGTTATACTTAAGTCATGTTCTTACACCCACAAACGTGACAAAGTTCATTCAGCGATGAGGTATGCCACTCGTGTGTGTGTTCCTGTGGAAGATTTCAGTGAACCTGTTAGAAATGAATCGCAGGCAAATGGATTCTACTTAATATCCTAACACGGTTCAATCAACAAAGATGAAATTTATACAAATTAAGCACAGATATATCTACCTTTCATAGTGACAACAATCTGTGAAATTAGCGGAGAACTGTTGAACTACGAACAGCATAGAATACAGCGTACACAGTTGACGGGCCAAATAACAAGGCACTGGATGAGAATTAGATGTAAGTGACTTAATATTGCAACGACTGTTCTTCCGACAGTTAAGAAAATTGTACACATGAAACACAAGTATGTCATCAGTGCAAGGTCCAAAGCTTGTTGAGATTGATCCGGAACTTTGGAAATTAGAAGTGAATTAAATGCAATACACTCAGATTAAATTTGTTGAAATTCTGAACATTTTGTACACTCCGTAAGATCGGCAAATATTATCGCGTTGATATCGAGTTTTCATAGACTGAGAAGGGGAATCTTACTCTTTTCTGTTTGTATGGAATAGTTCCTGGTTAGATTGAGGATACTGCCAATAATTAGTGTCAAACATGTCAACTCTGAATGCCAAGTGGTCGTAATGTTTTTTGACAGTGGTCAGTTTGGCACCACAAGATAAAAGCATTATATTATAAATGGAGACATTTGACCCCTCAAACAGTTTGGTGTACTTCACTGGTTCAGCATCAGCTGAAGGACCCAATGTTAAATTCCCCCACCCTAACGGAAACAGCAACCTCAAGGTGTGGCTGTGTTGCAAAAACATGCTTTGGGGATCATGCCCTGGTGAACGCATGCACACTTTCATTTGCATTTTGGGTTGTCTGCAGGACACAGCATAAGAGCAGATCATCTCTCGACATTTTTTCATACAGTGGTTTTATGACCTCTGCTACTTCGTGGTTTGTGGGCATATGCCTCCTTTTATGGTGGTGGTGGAATACCTTGAGCGATGGCTCTCTGGTAGAGATCAAACATCTATCGTCTTTATCTCCCCTTTTTCTTTTTTATTTATGGTACTCTCTTGTAACACCTGTAATCTTCTGGCGCTCATATGACCTTATGCAGTTGCGAGCGCCGTAAAACCTCTACTAAAACAAAATAACTAGATCTAGTCTAGATAATAACACAGTTTGCTAGACTAGTTCTCACATCGCGAGAGTGTGTTTAGTACCGATATGACACTGCGTTTTTCTCAACATACGTTTAAGACACACATACATTTTTTAATAAAGGATTCTGTGCCATTTAATTAATTACATGTAATTCTATGGGGTTCGTTCAGGATGATCTCCCGGGGTCATTTTGGAAGGGTCACAGGCCAGCAGCTGGGATGGGTTGGACAATGTGGCTTCTCTCTGTCTTCCTGTCCGGGCCCAGCCTTTGCTTGCCTGTGGTCAAGACTCGCATCTTACCTCCTCGTGGTGAGCCCTGGGTACTGTGCTTTTGTAAGTTGGGCACAGGCCAAATTGTATGCGGGATCTATTTTCTGGAGGCTTGGATATCGTCTCCACCCAGCCATGGGTCAAATGGCACCACAGGCTTGAGCCCCCCGTCGCCTGGGGGTAATCCAGGGGTTTAGCGGCAGTCTGGCACGCTGCTCTAGTAAAAAACCAAAAAGAAAGAAAAAGACTTTAAAAAATGAAATGAAAATTAACAGATTCTAATTCCAGATGCTGCGTGTAGTACTTTAAATCTGAGTACAAATGTATCGTCCTGTTGTCAGCGTCTGTAGAGTTGGTTTCTGTTAACTCTTATTATTATTCAATGGGACTGACTAGTTGTCTTTGTCCTTCTCTCGAGTGCTGGGAAGTTGCACGAGAAGTGAATGTGTGCTGAGCTTCTCTCCCTATGGGATCGAGATGCCCATGTTGTGTTCACTTGTTGTACCTTGGTACTTTTGGGGTAGACGATAGAGGCTGCTGTAGGGCAGCTGTACCTCAGTCAGCTGACTCGGATGACAATGGAAGAGGGTTAGATGGCCAGTCTGGCCCCACCGTTGCTTCTTAGTTTGCCTTTGTTACAGCTGTTTTGTCACTTGATGATAATGAGTCAAATGCAATAAAAAATGAATTTATATTAAATTCACAAACGATTTTCTCTTCTTTTTCTGTACTGTTTGAGAATATATAGTGTATGTGTGTGTATATATGTACATTGTAATGTTTGATACTTCATTTTGTGTTTTGAAACTCACTGTTTCTTGGAATTTTTCTTATATGGATGGTTGTTTATTAGTCTTACTTTGTTGTAGCCAGCCCTCTGCTTTTTCTTTCTTACTAATTACTAATGCTTGCTTTCTCCCACAATGAAGTATGAGACTGTTGTATAAGTCTGCTTTTCTTTTAGTTCGTTGTTTCGATAGGATAGTAACAGTGCTATATGTTTGTGTTTTCTGAAATCTGAATGGGTGTTTGGTGGGTGCTCTAGTGTTGTTTGCTCCTTTTTTCCTATTAACATCTGTTGTCCTTATCTCTTCTCCTTTTTGTGTCTGTTACTCTCTTTCTAATTTTTGTTACTTATTTGACCGTATTGTGTTGCAAGTGCCACACAACGCTTACTGAAACAAATTAAAATTTTGAATTTTAAATGGTCAAGAATCTTTTCATGATTGGATGGAGTATCGTGGAGTGCATAAGAACTCCGATAGCGATAGTTCAGTAGGTGCATGTATTACATGTACATGTGCAGTGGACTTCAGGGCAAATAGCATGATACAAGCCACACACCTGCAATTCTTGGATCTTTCCTTTAGGCAATTCACAAGGCTTGCCACTCACTTTGGTAGTATCGTAGTTGGAGATAGAAGGTAAGTTTTGAGGTCCTGCTTTTTCAATAACCTTACAGTGTTTAGGGATGTTAAGCCTGTACTAATAGGTGGTTGGCGGGTGCTCTGGTGTGGTTTGCTTCTTTTTTCCTATCAAACGTCTATCGTCTTTATCTCCTCTCCTTTTTTATGTTTGTTACTCTCTTGTAGCACCTCTAATCTCCGGCACTTATATGACCTTATTGTGTAGCAAGTGCCGTGTAAAACTCTTACTAAAACTAAACCTGTACTACCGTATGTACATGTACATTGGTGTCTGTCATAATTGTTACATGTGACCTTTTCACATTTGCAAGCAGAAGACTTAAGTTTGAGTCTGTTTGAGAAGTAAAGTTAATGAATGAAACATTAAAATTTCCGCCTGCGGCTTTGGATGATGTTGTGTCCCACTCAACACGGACTGCTCCTGACTTGCAGGATCAAAGCTGTCTTGTTTGGATTGATAAACGTTAAGTACCGGGGTGCAATGTATACCGAAAATCTGTTGCCCTGTCAGTATCAGACATGGTACTGGGGACCAACGGGAAAAAGAAAAGGTAGATGGTAGACTCTGTAAGCAACAACTTTATCAAGGTTATTTTTAGACTACTTGTAGTGGGTATTCCCGAGGCGCGCGTCTGCGTATTTGCTACCTGCTACCCAAGACGGAATAAGAGTATAGTAGTCCTTGAGTCTTATATACATTCCGTGTTGGCTGCTACCTGCTCCGTGGGTATTCCCGTTCCCTTTATTCTTGATTATGGACTCCATCTATTCTCTTCTTGTGGCTACGCAAAAACACTTCCGTTCTGTATGTTCATACAACCCCTTCCCCCCAAAGCCTAAAAAAAAATGATGAAAGTTACGGATCATGTCCTTCTGCCTACGTCTGCAAAGAATGTGGCATAATATGTTCGCACAGACTACAAACAACCTAGTTTTGATACAGAATACAGTGCGGGTCCTACATTCACTACACTTTATCAATGTGTGTATCCTGAAATAATTGTTTAAATTAACATTGACAGAGTAAAAGTGATATATGTATTGCCTTTTACTACTGCTATTCATGTAATATGTCTACGATACGGCTTAACGCTGTACCCAACAACATTAGTGGTGACCTTTGTAGTGGTGAGATGGTTGTACCGTATATTACGCTGCATCTTTGCTTTTTTTTTCTCCTTTTCTTAGAGATGGGTGGGGTGGGG
>NW_004798065.1:12444-14872 GCF_000002075.1 Aplysia californica | reverse complement strand
TCTTTCAACAAGATCGTTTGCTTGGGGGTGGTAGGCACTTGTGACTCTCTGTTCAACATCACTCAGTTTGTGTAGAGCCCTGGACACACTGTTTACAAATTCCCGACCACCATACACGTAAAACCATCTTTAGATTTCGCCAAGGAACATGTGTCAACCCCGATCTGAGACCATGGTTTTGGGGGCACATCCTTGCGAACACCTGGCCACCACGCTGATTTAGATAGCCGTCCTTCAGTTTTATCCCATCCAAGGTGACCTCCCAGCGATCTTGATTCCACGGTTTCACCAAGGCCTCCGTGTGTTGCTCGAATAATTCGAATTTGTTCCGTTCTGTCAGTGATCATTCTGAGGTACTTGGCTGTAGACAAATGAAATCGATTCATCAATCAATCGTCAATAATATAAACCAATCAATCAGTCAGTCAATCAATCAGTCAGTCGATCCATCAAATTATCAACCTAAGGTTCTAAACCATTTTGTAGCATATGTAACATTTCAGAAAAAAAAGGGGGGGGGGATCATATCCACACACACACACACACACACACACACACACACACACACACACACACACACACACACACACACACACACACATTTTTGCATTTCGGGAAAGTTCACATTCAGTATTGGAAAGTGGTTTGTTTGTTTTTTACTTGCCGTACTGTGCATGTGGATGAACACAGTCACTGTTAAGCCCTGACAGTGCAACACTTTCTCAGTTTCTACCAGAAACATATCTGCTGCTGTTCCCTTTCTCAGAATCTAGCAATTTTTCAACCAATGTGTGCATGTGCAAAAACTAACGCAGCACACAGACAAAAATATGCTCTCTCAAGCTTATACATACAATTATTGCAAGCTGATTAGATCTAAGACACACATTTGCAGAGAGAGAGAGAGAGAGAGAAGGGGGGGGGGGTAGGGGGACAGAGAGAGATGGAGAGAGGGGGGAGGAAGAGAGGGAGAGAGAAAGAGAGAGGGATGGAGAGAGAGAGGGAAAGAGAGAGAGAGGGGGGGGGGGGGGGGAGAGAATGAATGACTAGATCTAGATTAAATCATGAAGTGAAACTCACCGTTTTTTACATCGTCTTTGACTGCTCGCTTCAGGACCCCTTCCTCAACAGTGAACTTGCCAGCTCTTCTTCTAAAATCGACTTTTTGTCCATTTGTTTTTACGGAATTAGGATATTTTTTGGAGACAATGTAGTCGAAGATTTGTTCCAATTCATCCATTTTTCCGGGAAGTCACTCTGCGCTAATAATAGATTCAGAGTTGTTTCCCTTAGGGGAGTGCGTTTGGCGTGGAGGGAGTGCGTTTCGCGTGGAAGTAGATTTCGCGTGGGTTCACGCCAAAGCGACTTCCCGCCACGCCAAACGCACGGGGGAGTGCCTCTGGCGTGGGAGTCAGTTTGGCGTGCTACACCGGCGATCCTTCGTTCCGGCCAGTCATGTTATAGAGGAAATTTTAACGAGGAGAGAGCAGCGCCCCACGTTCGGCTGTCAGGGTCTGGGCCTAAAACAATACACCCTCCTCCTCCCCCGCCCTTTTTCCATTTCCCCTTTTCCCCCTTTCCCCCTTTCCCCCTTTCCACCTTCACCCCAGCTAGACTCTAACTACTAAAATTAGCATTTGACACAGTTCTCTTAGAGCAGTGAACTGAGAGCAGAGAAGAGCAAAGAAGAGAAGAACCTTTGAATCGGACCGGAAATTCTGGGTTAAATTTGTTCAATGTGTACGTGATTGTGAGTCTAGTACAGGGTACAGTATCTGATTCTAGACTTCATCTTCGTGGGACAGCGTCATTGGAAAGGTATTGACAGCACACAGGTTTTATTTTTATATAGCGAGTGCACGTCGAGACTTTGCGTGAGTGTATGTGAAAAGTAGGTCTTTGGGTGATGTACAGGGGGCAGGGCTAAAAAGTGGTTGCTTCTAACTTTCAGTTTGTTTTCTAGTATTCCGTAGAAGTACATTGTATTTCTTGTTCCGTGCCGATCAAGTCAGATCTATCCGTATTTTATTGGCCCCAAGTTCAGTCTATGTCTTGAAGCTCAGATTTACATTTTGAAGTTTGTAACGCCATGGATTTTCTTCTACTACGAGTCGTAAACCCTTTTTATATATTACCCCCCCCCCTCTCTCTCTCTCTCTCTCTCTCCCCCCCCTCTCTCTCTCTCTCTCTCTCTCTCTCTCTCTCTCTCTCTCTCTCTCTCTCTCTCTCTCTCTCACCTACCCATCCAACCCCCCCCACACACGCACAAAATACCTAAAGTGTACTGGTAATTATAAAATTGACCGTCTGTCTGTCCGTCCGCCTGTCTGTCTGTCTGTCTGTCTATCTGTCCGTCCGTCTGTCTGTATGTCGGCCTGTCTGTGTGTTGTAGGGGTGAAGTTCTGAGGAGAGGGGGGGGGGGGGGGAT
>NW_004798065.1:10352-12344 GCF_000002075.1 Aplysia californica | reverse complement strand
AGGGGGGGGGGGAGGTATCGATGGGAATTACAGCCGGTCAGTTCTACAAACCACCAGCCGCCCCTGGCACTATATAAGAACGCCCCTCTCTTGCTTTGCTGCGCCATGGCCACATTCGACAGCGGCGTCCGCCATGTTTCAGTTGGAGAGCTGTGTGAAGGAATTCAAGCTAAAGCAATACACTCTGTCCCGTCGCTTAATGCAAGAAAAATTCTGAAATTATGCAAACTGAGCCCAAAAATGTGAAATTATGCGATTCTGATAATTTTAACAAAGAATGATAAAGGAAAATAATAAGAAATTATGCAAAAATTGAACAAATTTTGCCAAATTATGCGGGTGCATAAAACCACGGGGACAGGTATGGGCTAGGCATATTTTCTCTCTCCCTCATACGCGATAGGCGAGGCTTGGTCCTTCTTAATTTTGTTTTTACTTGGGCGCTGTGGCGTACTATCTAGGTTACTAAATAGCAATAATACAGCGTCCTTTCTACAACTAGATCTACAAACAAATGTATTATTAAATAGATAGAGATAGAGATAGGCTTTTAAAAAAAGAAAAAAAAAAACCTTTATTTCTTCATCAGCACTCTATCTACGAAGTGGTTTATTTCTTATTAACTGAATCAAAGCGTATAGGGCCTATAGAACTTTTAAAAAGAAGTCTGAAAAGATGTGGGTGTCATGGGAACCTCCCAATTACCCCATCTTCCCTCTCCTCCCGAATCCCAATACCACTCCACCCCCTAAGTTTGGCTTTAAATTAAATCAAGATGAGCCATAGAAAAAATACCAGAGTTTTTTCTGCCATATTACTGTAGGTGTAGGAAGGCAGAAGCTCTTCATAAAGCAAATTCAGCCAAACAAATGGTGAATACATGTAGCTAGATCTACTATTTTAAAAATCGAGTTAAACTTTTCATTGTGACATTTGAACAGGAAACTGTATTTTTCATTCGTACGTTCAGTTGGTTTTTTTTAAAGTATGCCAAATAAGAAGTGCTTTCTTCTGTGTATATTAAAATTAAACTTTGGTTTATATTGATTTTAAGAACTAAAGTAGACGATTTACAGCACTTAAACTACATCTCCTTCTATTGCTGTTTTAAGTAAGTCTAATTTTAGACATTCGTAAAACAACTGTGACAACTCTGGACTCACTTTAAAGATAAAAAAGTGAATTTAATGTTGTTTTGTAGCCTGGTCAATTGTTTTTCTACACAGTGTAGTGATAACTGAAGCAAAGACCTTTACTAATTGTGTTTTTGGACAACATTCAATAAAACAAAACATTAAAAAGTACACTGTTTGATAAAGAAATTACCTGTCCATTGTGAAAAAGATCTAGCTGCTAGTCAACCTTAACTTCCCATGGCCCAGAACCTTGCTGATAACTCTTTATATATATAAAAAAACCGGAGTGACTATTTGTTTCTATAAAACATATTATAAGCTAAAAATAGATGATGTTATAAAAAAAAACCCCAGACATCACTGATCTGCCTGACAGAAGCAGTGGTGAGTTGTTTAAATTCATTCGAGCAATAGAAAATGTGCCAAACACATGTGCATATAGCAAGCTCAGCACCAAGCGCACTCTGACTATGGTTTCCTTTGTCGCTAATAAGGTTAGATATCTATATATCCTATACTTTACATCATGCATTTTAGGCACGAGTCTATCTTTGGCTGCTCCCATCCATCATCATCCCATAAAAATAATTATGATTGATGATACTGTTATATTACTATGTTTAATAATATATCTTAAGTCAGTGAGTCATTGTCAAGTAAGTGAAATTAGTACCTAAGATAAGAAGATCTAGCTTGGATTTTGTGATGTTTAAGTAAGTAATTTAAACACAAAGACGATGTAAAATTGCAGTGGCTAGATTTGAAATGAGGAAAAGAGTAATGAAAAGCTACATCGAGCCAATCCTATTATACGGGTGCGAAGCATGGACAATCAATAAACAGCTGGAAAAAACAA
>NW_004798065.1:5015-9274 GCF_000002075.1 Aplysia californica | reverse complement strand
ACACACACACACACACACACACACACACACACACCTACTTGGTTATCACACGCACACGATTAGCTTACACATCGTAAAAACATGATCTATTTATATCTAGATCTAGACGTCTGAGGGGATATGGCGTTTCTTTGGGTTACATAAAAGAATTTCAGTATTATTTTCATTAAGCTGGATCGAACTTATTATCAGTCATCCAGTTCTTGACATCAATGCAATACCCATGGTGTAGGCTAGGTTTTAACATCTGGTGGTGGAACAGATATGTACAACTGTGTATCATCTGCGTAGATGTGATAATTCATACTCAAATGTGCTTTCTAGTCACAGCTCCAAGCGGCTGTGTATATAACGTATACACGATTGGACTCAATAAGACGTTAATCCAGAAAGGGACTAGAGGTTTCACATGCTTGTACTTTTAAGAGAATCACTTTTGATTAAAACAAAACGGTAGAATCGAATAGAACACATAAGAGCAGAGACACGCCCACCCACATTGTAAATAAACGTTCTCGCCAACGAAACAATGGCCGCCAGCAAACTCAAATGTTTCCGTTTCACGTGACCTTGTACGGACTCTAGTTTAAATGGAAATAACTCTATAATAATGATGCACATTATGTAAGGCCTACATTGATTTACAAGTGTTGTTAGTGTTAGTAGCCTACGGTCAGTGCATACAGTCGTGATATACAAACCAGAGAGTAAGAACATTCAAACGTATTTAAAAATAAAAAAGGGATTTCCGTTCTTATGCATGCATGCATTGCAGTGTAGGCCTAAATGTACTAAGGCTAGGCGCGTACAGGGCAACTTTAGTTGCGCAACTGTTTTCTCGCCCTAATGTAAACAATGAAATAGAAGATAAGCACGGCGCGCAAAGGCAACTCGGTTTTTTGGAAACTGAAAAGTTTGCGTTTTGCCACAACTTTCTGGCAACGCAACTGTTGCTTGAATCTCCTGTGTTACATGATAGGCCTACCAAACTGACACACAACAGCACGCACAGGCAACCAAACTGTCTCCAGACTCGACAAGGCCCCGCCGCTCCCATTTTTGGGGACTTATCACAACAGACTTGACGGAGCTAGAGGTACACACAATACGTTGTTTCACTTCCGCAAGAAAAGAAAATGGATAGCAATCCAACTTGGATTGAAAAATTTATTTCTGTCATTGAAAAAAAGCTCGTTCTCTTAGACTCTACAACGAGACGTCATACGATAATAGTTTTAAAAAAACTTGGGAGGGTGTGCTCTCAAATCTTCATGCAGTTTGACAAAATGCCCTTTTAAAAACCGTAACTGAATTGTCAAGTAATCTTAAAATCATTCTGCTGAACACACAGTCAACTTTTAAAAAATCGTCTTACTCAGTGGTTTAATACTTGAGTCTAACTCCGATATCGCATTATTCACGGAGTCATGGTTGCGGAACGTCTTAGATGAAATCATTGTTGCCGGCCTGTCTTCACCGAGTTACAAGTCCATCTCCGTCCCAAGAAATTTTTGAGGAGGGATACGCGTCATTTATAAAGGATCTCTAAACATCACTCCACAGAAAATGCCCTCCTGTAAAACGTTCGAATGTTGTGAGATCAGTCTACATATCGAAAGGTGTCCCGTCATATTAGCCTGTGTCTATCCACCCCCTCCCAGTAAGAGAAACAAACTGAAAATTAAAGACTTCATTACTGAATTCCAGGATTTACTAGACCTGCATACCACCAAGAAGACACATCCTATTCTTTTAGGGGACTTTAGTTTACATTTTGAAGATACCTTAGACACTAATGTTAAATCTATCAAATCTATTCTAGAGACTCGTGGTCTCTATCAACACATTGATGTCCCCACTCACAAAAAACCCACACATATTAGATTGGGTGATTATTGACAGTGTCAATACAATCGGTGAAATTCAAGTGAAGAACAAATGCATTTCTGATCACTACGTGGGGTCCTTTGAAATAACTCGTATAGGGAAGCCCAAACTGAGACACCGCAAAATAACAACCCGGAAAACGGACATTGATAATGAAAAGTGAAAAGTTTAGAGCGGTCATTCGCCAGCTACTAAAATTCATACATACCTCCGAGAAGGTAGACACTTTCAACACCAAGATGTGTCAGCTTCTAAACAAACATACACCAGTCAAACCCAGAACAGTGACTGATCGACCTTCTGCCTCGTGGATGACTTTGGAAATTAAATAATCTAAAATGGAACGTAGACGAGCTGAGAGACGCTGGAGATCAACCAAGCTGAAGATTCATGAGGACATTTATAAACACCGTAACAACAAAGTGAACTCGTTAATAACATCTGCCAAATTCATGTATTATAACGGGAAAATGAATGAATGTACCATCTCTAAAGCTTTATTTTGTATAACAAATCAGTTGTCTGGTAAGAAAAATTCGGCCAGCAACAAGTTTCCCACGATGACGAATGTACCTACTAAAAGTTACCTTCCTGATGTATTTGGTCAATACATGTACTTTAGAGACAAGATATCCACGATTAGGAAAAAACATTGACATTACTCCAGATAAACTACCATGTTTTGAAACATTCTCTGGGGTAATCTTTAATGAATTTGTACGTGTAACACAAGAAGATGTGTAAGATCAATCATAATATCATCACCCAATAAAACATGTAATCTTGATCCCATTCAAAAACTACTGCTCATCACACATCTTGATGGTGTCATTAATTGAATTTATAACTTCCATCATTAATGAGTCTCTTCAGTCTGGAGTAGTGCCATCACTATTTAAGAACGCTTTAGTTAGTCCCCTTCTAAAAAAATCACATCTTTCCCCGGAGGAGCTCAAGAATTTCAGACCCATCTCCAACCTTCCCTTTTTATCTAAAATCATGGAGAAAGACGTTTTGGTTCATTTGAAGAATCATTTAAAAGAAAACAATTTATATAAATTATGTCAATCTGCCTATCTGCAATTTCATACCACAGAAACTGCGCCATTAAAAAAAAATATATATAACGACCTCTTGTGTGAGGCGGATGAGAACAAAATATCAATTCTTTCCCTTCTTGATCTTACTGCTGTCTTTGACACTAAAGATAACACTATTCTTATTCAACGATTGTTCAACACGTTTGGCCTGTCTGGTAGGGTTCTTTACGGGTTCAGGTCCTATCTGATTGGCCGTACACAATCTGTGGTTGTGCACGACTCTCTTCGTTCAATTTGTAGTAAACTAGACTTTGGAGTGCCTCAAGGTTCAGTATTGGGTCCAATCTTGTATACATTATATATACAGCCGCTTGGAGCTGTGATCTGAAAGCACAATATGAATTATCACATGTACGCAGACGATACACAGTTATATAAATCTGTTCCACCATCAGATGATAAAACTTTGCTTACCACCATGACCACGGGTCTGTGCATTGATGATGTCAAAAAGTGGATGACTGACAATAAGCTCCAGCTATAAAACTGAAATTATTTTATGTAACCCAAAGAAAAGCCATATCCCCATAGACATTGATCATATTTGTACTGAAAATGAAAAACTGTATTTTACTGTATGTTTTTGAATAAACACTCGTTGAAAACGCTCTTGTCATCTTTCTTGTTTTCACGCATCGATTATAGCAATGCTTTACTAGTTAACCTACTTAATACACTCTTCACAAGTTACAACGTTTTCAAAACCACCTGTGCGTTGCATTGGCTTCCCGTATCAGCTAGAATGTCATATAAAATTGTAATATTATGTCATAAATGTGTCTATAACAAAGCTCCATCATATCTTAGTGATCTTATCCTGATTTATGTTTCATCTAGATCACTAAGATCAGGCGATCAGTATCTTTTAAGAGTTCCTAGAAAAAAGGGTAAAAAATTAGCAGAAAGATTGTTTGCCCACCTTGCTCCATCAGTTTGGAACTCTCTTCCCCAACCCTTGAGACATACACCATCTGAGTCTAAATTTTAAAAATCTTTAAAGACACATTTAATTACATCATTTTTATGTCAGTAGAATCATTTTCAGTACAATGTTATGTAAATGACTATGTATTCATTTATGTATTTTGCGAATTGCATTGTGTATATTATTATATATATGTGTATGTGCTCATTTCGTAACGCTGTGTAAGCGTGCGCGCGCGCGTGCGCGCGTGCGCGTGTGATAAGCAAGTAGATGTGTGTGTGTGTGTGTGTGTGTGTGTGTGTGTGTGTGTGTGTGTGCGTTTGGCGTGCATGTGTGTGCACATGTGT
>NW_004798065.1:0-1628 GCF_000002075.1 Aplysia californica | reverse complement strand
TATATATAAATATATATGTGTGTGTATGTATGTATTCAGGGGCGGTTTGTTAACTGTGCCAGAGATTTACTGCTGACGATTATCTTCATTCAGTTTTAAGTAAATCCAGACTAACATATAGGCCTAGAGAGGAGGAAAAGAGGAGAAAGGAGGCAATTAAAAATTTTAGAGAACATTTTTCGGTCGCTACCCGGATTCGAACCTGGGACCTTTGAATGAGAGGCCAACACCTTAACCTCTAGGGCACGAGAGCCGACGGAGTCAAGTATGACCACTTTGTCTTATCACAGGTCGCTATTTTACTTTATAAGAAGGGGAGGGGGGGGATGAGCAAATGATCCGCGTTCTGCACACTGTTCCGTCATCTTGAGTGCCCTCAAGTGTTATAAATCTAACGTCCTTTCATCATCATCATCATCATCATTATCATCATCATCATCATCATCATCATCATCATCATCATCATCATCATCATCATCAAAACACAATGGTCAGAATGTCAGAATCTGTCAGTTGTGGATTCTCTGTCTGCCAAGAACAGTTGGAAAGAAGAGGACCCGCTTACTTTTGAAGCAATTATAATACATCCTTGTTTTCACGCCTTTTGCTGTGAACGTATTGATACAACCCACGAATCCAGCACTTGACAGACAACAATGGTGTCCCATACCAGTAAAACGCTTGTCTTCAATTAGGGCGATCTGGCTTTCAATCTTTATTTTTGGGCGCTTCCAAAGAAAATTTGCCTTAGCTCACCAGTATGCTACATCGGGGACAGATATAGAATGTTTTTTGTTTGTTTTGTTTTGTTTGTTTGTTTGTTTTTAAAAGTTGTTTCATAAGTTTACTGCACTAAATGACAAATAGCTCAAAATATGACTCAACTGAAGTATAAAAGGTGGACCTTTTATAAGGCATGTAACTTAGAGATAGATATTTTCATTGAGTCCCCTGAAATACCATAACGTTTGTTAAGATCTTTATCGTAATACAAGTTTTATGTAAACGGCTTGGAATTCAAACAATAGAAAGAAAATAACAATAACAACAACAACAAACAAACAAACAAACAAACAAACAAACACCACGAAAATGAAAAGGTCCCACGACTCTCAAGGCACTATTGCACAAATTGTTGCAAAACCTTTACTCAGTGCGGCACACAGTCAATCCAGGTTCAACAAGCACACCTTAAAAATAAAAATAATCCCAAAATTATGCAACACTCCAAATGGATTTCCCTGCCAAGGGGCAAAAGTAGACAAGGCTGACCTCATCTTTAAGCCCTTCTCTTTCGCGTCATCATAGTTTTTTCTCAGAAAATAAGCCTGGCCCTAGTGCTGGACCCGGATTTCCCGAAATATGTAGCTCTACGGACTGTTGTAAAACACTCACTGTTATATTCGCACTTAAAAACAACGGATCAGTTCATGTTTCCTCACTCCCCACTTCCGTGACTGAGACGAACGCACGGAGACAGTGACGAGATACAGGTAAGTAAGCTGTCAAGATAAGAGATGCTTTTAAACATGTGCTTAGCTCGTCTAATTGGTTCTTATCTAGATCTAGGTTTTGAAAATGAAATGATATTTTTTGCTTTTCATCATTTCATCTTTTTTTTGTTTAAC
>NW_004798064.1:344439-345686 GCF_000002075.1 Aplysia californica | reverse complement strand
GGGGGGGTGAGAGATTTGATAAGCATGAAACTTGAGAATTTTGACGTTAATTGTAACCTCTGGGTAACGTTCGTTACTGAGAGCATGGAAGTTGCAATTAGTTGTGTATTTCGATGTCAAAGGCAGGTGGTTGGAAGGTGCCCCTGGCAGGTCCTACTTCTTTTTTCCCCTTTGTTGCTTCTATCTGTCTTTATATCTTTTTTTTTTCCCGCAGTAAATGATCGTTAGTGGGTGGTTGACGGGTGATCTGGTGTGGTTTGCTCATTTGTCCTATCAATCATGTATTCGTTCTGATCTTTCTTCTGTCTTTTCTTTTCTTTGTATGTCACTCTAGAGTATTACCGCTGATCTTCGGCACTGAAAAGGCCTATTTGTGTCACAAATGCCTTGAAATTCTTCATACAACATTAGAAATATTTCTTTCTTTTCTTTGTTATTCTCTAGTAACACCTCTAACCCTTGGCACTTACATGACCTATTTATGCTTGGAGTGCTATAAAATCACTACTGAAATTGAAAAAAACGAAGCAAAACCACTGATTACGTGTTAGAAAACGTGAGCTTGTGTAAAGGTCGTGAGGTGTGGCGTGCGTTCCCCCATGCACGTGTGTCTGATGGGTGCTGGGTGGGGCGGGAGAGGGGATGATTCTTAAATAGATAATGTCTACTCGTCTCACGCTTGTCATGTCAATACTGTCATTTGTGAGTGTCAGGGAGAGAGAGAGAGAGAGAGAGAGAGAGAGAGAGAGAGAGAGAGAGAGAGAGAGAGGGGGGGGGAGAGACTGGAAGAGAGGGAAGAGAGATTATGAAACGAGGGATATAGATTAATATAGAAGAGTGAGGAGGGAGGAGAGAGAGAGAAAGAGAGAGGGTGGAGGTTGGGGGTTGAATTGGGAGGGGACTCCACTCCATACTTTTGAGTTGAAGTTTATCAGTATATTATAACGTCATTGTCTCACGGTGCGCTGTCCAACATGGGGTGGTGGTTTGAAAAAAGGGGAGAGGGTGGGGTGGGATGGGGGGTGGGTGGTGGTGTAGGTAAAAAAATAGCCTTCATGACGTCACCAGAAAGAAGTGGCCTCAAGTGTTGACATGAGGGATTGTGGTGGGTGGACATAAGGGCTCTACATAGTTTGTCTGTGGAGAGAGACGGAGTAACTTCGTGCATTATGTATTGCTTAACTTATCTCTCTTTCTCTCGTTCTGTCTCTGTTTATCTCTCTCTCTCTCTCTCTCTCTCTCTCTCT
>NW_004798064.1:340821-341983 GCF_000002075.1 Aplysia californica | reverse complement strand
GGGGTACTTGACTGGTTGGTTCCGCTTCGCTGGACTCAGTAACAACGTAATAGCCACGACCGGAGTAGATACACTCCTAACTGATCTAAATTTGGTTAAAGAGGGCCTAAAACATTAACAATCTAATGACCGGCCTACCCTTGTCTAGTTTTTAGGTGCGTAATCGTTGCAGACGGCTGGCTAGACTTTCTGAGATCGTCATGCTAATAAGTTAATTCAATCGAACTCTTAAGTCCAGTGCACATTTTTTCGCGAGTGGCTGGATCTTTCTCGTTTTAGGCGGTTGGAGGGCGCCCTGGTTGGTCCAAGCCCCCCCCCCCTCCCCTCCTCCCCCCTCTCCTGTTGGTTTTATCTGCTTTGCTGGAGGCCGCCACTGGTAGATCCTAATTCTTTTCTTTACCTCAGTAGTTTCTGTCTGTCATGCCTTTTTTTTTAAATTTGTAAGTGGCGAAAAAACTCAATTGGAGAGCCGGAAAGGCGAACGGATAAAAATTTTTAGCCAAGAAAATGTTTCGTTGCTGTCAGGTTTCCAAGTAAATTCCTACCAAACACAAAATTCTTAATGTGTCCCACGGGTTGATATGACCTTTATGCTGTTGTGAGCGCCGTAAAACACTTTATTAAAATCAAAACGTGGTGGTTGGCGGGTGCTCTGGTGTGGTTTGCTCCTTCTTTCCTATCAAACATCTATCGTCTTTATCTCCCCCTCCTTCTTTTTTGTGTTTGTTACTCCCTTGTAACACCTCTAATCTTCGGCACTTATGTGACCTTATTGTGTTGCAAGTGCCTTAAATCTCTTACGAAAACAAAACAAGACAAAAAGCTCCTTCACTAGTGAGACTCGTGACTGGGAGGTTTGCGCAAGCTCTAGACAGTGATGTGTTTATTGCTTTAATTATTGATTTTTTCCAATCGATGATCTATTATATATATTGACTGTGTTCTACTTTTTTCTTTCACGCCTGTCCTGACCTGTGATTTTGTGCTGATTTTTGCACCTCGATCTCATTTCTAGTCTGTCTGTCCGTCCGTCCGTCCGCCCGTCCGTCTGTCGCTGTCTGTCTGTCCGTCTGTCCGTCCGTCTGTCTGTTTGTACCTGTATGTCTGTCTCTCTGTAAGTCTGTTTCTCTCTTTCTCTCTCTCTCTCTCTCTCTCTCTCTCT
>NW_004798064.1:337206-338401 GCF_000002075.1 Aplysia californica | reverse complement strand
TCTCTCTCTCTCTCTCTCTCTCTCTCTCTCTCTCTCTCTCTCTCTCTCTCTTCCCCCAATGTCCCCTCAACACCTCCCTCTGTAATCTGTTTATGAGGGGTTTTAAAAAAATGTTATTCCTTGTCCTTTTATTTTGTGGGCGCACTGAGTGTAGCACTACAGTCATGCAGTTCTGCCGTACTCTGATAAAACGCCTTATTCTTATTCACTGTAGTTTTGAGAAATCAGCGATTTTCGTTGTTTTTTTTATCATATCTGTTGAGCAAAGGGAATGAATGACATTTTTCTTCATGGTGCGAGATCAACCGTTGGTGTACTGTTCAAAATAGTTTAAATATTAGAAAAAAAATCGCTGATTTCTCGAAACTACTGCGAATAAGGAAAAAGGCGTTTTGTCAGCGTACAGCAGAGTTGTCTTGCTCATGTCCTCCCTTCCCTCTGTCATTGAAGACGTGTCGAGAGGCTGTTTGATTTTCTCGGGTTCTTTTCAGTGTTCCCAAAAGGCCAGGGAGGAAAACAGAGAATGGCTGGGGTTGTTTGGGGGAGGGGAGTTTAGGTTGTTGTTGTATTTGTTTTGTGTTGTGTGTGTATGAGAGATAGAGAGAGAGAGAGGGAGAGAGAGAGAGAGAGAGAGAGGGAGGGAGAGAGAGAGATACATATATATATGTGTGTGTGTACGGGCGTGCGCACGCACATGTTACTTCGCTCTATCGTGATATGAGTCCGTCTAATTTGCTTTTTCCTTGATCAAAATAGCTTTTGTTTTGTCAATGCATTCCTTGGTACTCTTACGAACGAGTTAAGTTGCAGGAGTACAGAGTTACACTGTGTTGGAACGAAAAATACTGTGTTTATTGATTGATGGATATGTGTGTGTGTATGTGTGTGTGTATGTGTGTGTGTGTGTTTGTGTGTGTGTGTGTGTGTGTGCGCGCGCGGCGCGCGCGCGTGCATCGTACATATGTGTGTTAGTGAGACACATCTCATTTTTCTTCCCTCTTGCCTGTGTTCCTATTTTATAGGGAGATCAAGTGTCCCTTCCTGTTACGCGATTCCGTGTTTGTATATCGGCTGGCTGGGTGTATGAAAGCATGTATTTTTGCAAGTGTGTTTATGTGTGTGTGTGTGAGAGATAGATAGAGAGAGAGAGAGAGAGAGAGAGAGAGAGAGAGAGAGAGAGTTTGTGAGCGTGTAT
>NW_004798064.1:335060-337106 GCF_000002075.1 Aplysia californica | reverse complement strand
AGAGAGAGAGAGAGAGAGAGGGTGGGGGGATAGGGAAAGAGAGAGGGAGAGAACGTTAGAGAATGAAGAATACCGAGTGTGTGACTCACACACAGTGTGTGTATATTTGTTTGTGTGTGTGTGTGTGCGTGTGTGTGTGTGTGTGTGTGTGTGTGTGTGTGTGTGTGGATGTACGAACGCACGCGCAAGAGCACGTTCGTGCGTGTCATGTGTATGCGATCTGTCACAGGGTGCCCCTGTTAACCCGACTAACACAACACAGGACACAGGTCCACGTACGTGTACTTCAGTAAACAACAAACGTCACTATTGACTTGTTTTTTTCGCTCAAATTACCTTATATAGTTGCGAGTGCCGTAAAACTCTTACTAAAGACGTCACCATTACACAGGTGGGGGTTGGAGGGTGCCACTGGTAGGTCCTACTTCTTTTATTTCCTCGTGTAGTAAGTCTGTCTTACCTTTTCCCCAACACTGATCGACAATGTTCGGGTCGGTGTGCTCTTGTTTACTCAGTTCAAACAGAATAGACCAAAACTCAGGCGAGTGCCTTGACAGTGCGACTGATAGGTTCTATTTCTTGTCTTTCCTTGTGTAGTTTCTGTACAACCTATTATGTCTGTCTTACTTTTCCCCAGTCCTATACGGCAATGTTTATGTCGATGTGCTGCTCTTTACTCAAACAAAGCGAATCATAACACAGGCGAGTGGTTGGAGGCGCCATTGGCATGTCCTTCCTGTCGTCTTTCCTTCTATTGTGTCTGTCTGTCTGTCTGTCTCGCTTTATCCCTTCACTAAATGACCGTCATTGTGTTGATGCGCTTCTCTTTACGGACGCCAACGAACTCAAACAAAGCCATCACGCCGAGACATTTTTTGAACTGCACGACTAGTCAATGGAGACACTTGACCTCGCTTTAGTCTAAAAGTTATTTTTAGAATAATTACGCCATGTTCTAAGAATGAGAGCGCAGATAGTTGGATGGCAAAACTTGAGTCATTCGTTTTTTTCTAATATCCTAATCTATTGTGTGAATCTTTGGTGGGTGGTTGGGGGTGCCTCTGGGAAGTTTTGTTGTTGATGTTGTTGTTGTTTTTGTTGTTGTTGTTGTTGTTGTTGTTTTTCCTTTCCTTCTGGTGTTTCTGTTCGCGGTGGGTGATTGGAGGATGTCACTGGTTTTTTGTCGTATATACATTGTATGCATCTTTTGTCTCCCTCTCTTGTTTCTGTCTGTCTTACGTTTCCCCTCTTGGCTTACTGAATGGCTTGAGGGGTTCCTCTTTAACTGTGTAAGTTCTTTGGTTAAGTTAAACAAAGCAGGTCTAGCAAAGAAATGGTTAATGTGATAGACACGCAGCGTTTGTAATCACAATACCAAGTGTCAAACCGATGTTTTACGCTACTTTCTTTAAAGCCAAGGCTGGCTGTGCTCAGAGTTTTGTTACGAGCATTTTGTGGGGAGTTTGTTGGGGGAGAGGGGGGCGGTTGTGGGTGTGTTTTTGGTTGTTGGTGGGGTTTTTTTGGCGGGGGAGTGGATTCTCAACTTTACCCCCTTTTTGTCATTGGACTCTCCTTTTCTTGTGTAGACTCTTTGCAATTGAAAAACTGTCGAGAACAACGACTACAACTATAACCGCTGCTGCTGTCACTAATACTGCAACAACAACAGCAACATTAAAAAAAAAAAAAAACAACCCAAAAACAATCAACAGTAAATATGACCAAAACAACATCTGCAATACCAATAACCATATATATTGTGACTTTGATGTACCGTTAGGAATGTCATAACCTTTCCGCGGGGAAATAAATGAACCAGTGTGCTGTGCCTCCCGTCAACGTGAAAACTGCTGTGCAGTAACGACAACCACAACAACAACAACAGTAGCAATAGCGCTGGCAACAACTGCTTCACCATCACCACCACCACCACCAAAACAACAGCAACAACAACAATGGGGCTCAAGGAGAAAGGCGAGAGAGAGAGACACACACTCTGGGAGACACACACACACAGAGAGAGAGAGAGAGAGAGAGAGAGAGAGA
>NW_004798064.1:332059-333343 GCF_000002075.1 Aplysia californica | reverse complement strand
CCCCCCGGGGCAAAATTCAAAATTATTTCCGGCTAAACTGAAAATGGTTAATGTGTCCCGCGCGCTCAATATGACCTTATACAGTTGCGAGCGACGTAAAACACTTACCAAAACAAAACATACCACATTACGTAAATGTTCCGGTCTTAAACAGTTTACGTGTGGTATCAAGTTCGGTGCGCGCGGTTTATGTCTCTTCTCTATCGTTGTGTAAGGAGGGCTAGTGTTTTGTTAGGGTTAAGGTCAGGATTGTAGATTGTAGTAAACTGGTAGACCGTCAAGTGGAACAATCGTCACACTAGCCCGGTGGTAGATTGTCAAGTAGACCAGTAACATCGCGGAAGAGTGTATGGGAGGTTGGTGGGTGCCGTTTTGTGGTTTACTCCGTTTTTTAAATGATCAAACACCTGTCGTCCTTATCTCCCCCCCCCCCCCTTTGTTCTCTTTATATGTCACTCTCTGGTGACGCCTCTGATCTACGGTACTTATATAATGTGACTAATTTGTGTTGCAAGTGCCGTAAAACTCGTACCAAAACTTAATTAAGCGGCGTCGACCTTAATAGACATACAATATTCTGTGATTAAACTTTTCTCTGATTTAGCAGTGGACTGTAGATAACATGATGGTTCAATGGTGTGTCAGTAAATCTTAAGTCACAAGGCAACACTTTGCAGTATTCTGCAATATGACCCAGCATCAGTTGAGACCAAGTTTGACGTCAGAGATTTCTAATTTTTTTGTCAATAAAATTGTTAGATGTGCCATCTGTGGTTTATTCTGTATTTTCTATCAAATTTCTACAGTCCCCGTCTCTCTTTCTTTTCTTTGAATGTTACACTCGGGTAGTACCTCTACGCTTCAGCACTTACATAAGCTAGATGTGTTACAAGTGACGTAAAACTCTTGCTGAAACTAAAC
The DNA here is from genome assembly GCF_000002075.1 of Aplysia californica. Taxonomy (NCBI): domain Eukaryota; kingdom Metazoa; phylum Mollusca; class Gastropoda; order Aplysiida; family Aplysiidae; genus Aplysia; species Aplysia californica. The sequence goes on along the minus strand of NW_004798064.1, from coordinate 332,422 downwards.
TAAACAACACGTTGCAGTATTACTCAATATGATTCAACATAAGTTAACACCGAGTGTGACGTCAGAATAGTGATTTTTAGCAGCTCTTGGACAATAAACGTGTCAGATTTGTGGTCACAGCACGGCCTTTTGTCCCACCGTGTATCACAAACTTGATCTAGATCAGCTGGGATTGCCAAGCGAGTACTGCAAGTGGACGATTTAGCGATTTTGGTGGGCGGTGGGACTATTACCCGTGTGGTGACTATACAAATGTATGTATTGCTTAATGCCTCGCTTAGAAATACATTGTATTACGTAGGTGGCCAATGCGAACATTTTAGAGAGAGGAAAGGGGGTGGGGGTGGGGAGAGAGAGAGAGAG
>NW_004798064.1:330943-331604 GCF_000002075.1 Aplysia californica | reverse complement strand
AGAGAGAGAGAGAGAGATAGATAGAATGGTTCTAATACATTATGCTTCGAAACACATGTAGGTCGACGGTACCAATATTTTACCCGGGAGCTGGCTATATGATAATGCTATATGATAATAATAATATTATGTACTATGAAAACGTTGACAAGCGCTGTTTAAAATAAATAGATATTTTACCTCGAAGAAGTTCTTACCCTGTGTTGTTTTTGTCTGTCCCCCCCCCCCCCTTCTGTTGACACCACCTCAGACGTGGGTGGTTGGCGGGGTACTCTGGTGTGGTCTGCTCCTTTTTTCTCTATCAAAACATTTATCGACCCTATCTTGTATTGTTGCATGTTACTTTCTAGTAACACCTCTTATCTTCGGCCCTTATATAACCTTATAGTAGTGTTGCAAGTGCCGTAAAACGCTTACTAAAAAGAAAAAGAGAACAATGAAAAAGAATCTCAGACTGGGCGGTTTTGAAGTAGGGTCATTTTGTAGAGTTTTCAAGGCTCTCAACCTATTTGGCTCTATCCTGTCGGAGACAGACGTTACTTTTGGAGGTCCCGCCTTTTAAATAATCTCAGTGGGTGGTTGGCGGGTGCTCTGGTGTGGTTTGCTTCTTCTTTCCTATCTAACACCTATCGTCCTTATCTCCCCTTCTTCTTTTTTATGT
>NW_004798064.1:322026-328877 GCF_000002075.1 Aplysia californica | reverse complement strand
AGAGAGAGAGAGAGAGAGAGAGAGAGAGAGATATATGTGAATTGACTGTGAGAGAGAGAGAGAGAGTGTGTGTGTGTGTGTGTGTGTGTGAGAGAGAGAGAGAGAGAGTAGGTAGAATATTTCTAATCAATGTGGATGTATCTTGTAATGTCTGAGGAGATATTAGACTGTTGTATGATTAAAAGCTGCCTTATTGACTTTGTATAGAGACCTCTATGTGTTATGTCCTTGGTATAGAGACTAGGAAAAGCTCTTTGAGAAAATGTTCCCAAGAGTGTAATAGCTTGTGTATGTTGCTATATATAGAATCTGCCCCTTTGCTTACTACTTCCACAACTAGACTGTAAAAAACGGAATTTCTCCCCGCAAATTCAAGCACTGAGTGTGTTTGTGTATGTGTGTATGTTTTTGCTTGTTTGTTCTATCTACTGGACAAGCAACATGCTCACGACACAGCAACACACACCAGAAGTCCCTGCCCTGACCACACAGACAAGATAATGAATTGTTTATTTCTGCTTTTGCTGTTTCGTGGTACGACACTGTGACCCTTGACCTTACCACCCGCAAAGTTAGCTGAGAGGAGGAGATTTACTTACCGGATTGTTCTATATTTATATTTCTCTCTGTCGTGTACATATTTACGTATACCGTGTCTATATGCATATACATATACCGTCTGTATATGCTTATATACTGTTTGTGTGTGCGTATATATGTATACCCCATGTCTATGCACGTTTAAAACGTTTACTGCCTCAACATTCCGATATTTCTGTGGACACACGCAGCACTTTCTGTACTTTATGTCACTTCTCTATACACCCCGTGGCGATGTTCTGGTTTTGATATTTTCTACTGTTTTCACTTTAGCCACCACCTGGCTTTTACTTTGCATGGAAACTTTGGACTTCCCAACTGCTGTATATCAGAGTTGGGAGAGAAGGTTGTAAATGTTATTGTTCTTTTCCAGCTTGTTTTCTGCTCCAGTGTTCTGAGCTAGGAATTTGAAATGCTGACAAAAATTATTGTTTAGCCAGAGAAGTAGAACTGGAATCTTCGGTGTTATGGTTAGGCTCGTTATCATTGCATACAAAAGACACTGAATTCGGTTCCAAGAATGGGTAAGTTTTTTTAATGGAATATCTCTGCATGTCTGCTGAGAGGTTGTAGTCCATCCAGACCAGGTTGGCCTTGATAGACAAGGTTGAAGCAGCCTGACCTCTAAATGGTCTAAACTATGTCGATGAGGCTGTAAAACACTTGCAGTTATAAAGTAGAGAAGTAGCTGACAGTCACAGCAATGGGTGTTTTTGGAATTATATTTATGAATGAGACCGAGTCTTTCGGCATTTCAGTGAGCCGGCATTTTCGATCCAAACTGGCTAAAGTTAAGATTTTTTTTAACAAAGTGAGCTGGAATTGTGTGGTATTAGTAGAATTGGGAGCAAAAAGAACAAACAGACCAGTAGACACTTCCGCTGTACCTATGGCAAGCTATATATATAGTTTCGTCTGTCCTACTTTCTTGCCGTGATATTTTTGTCAGAAATGAAAGTTGTGTTTTGTGGTCGGTCTCTATGTGGCTTGCCTATTTGTGCATGACTGGCTTGTCTGTATGCTCACCTGTTGTGCCTGCTAGTCCAACAGGATAATGACCATTGTCTGTGAGACCTTCAATATTTTTTTGCTTTCGCAAAGTGACCGACAATGCAATGGTGAAAAAGGAACATCGTTTTGAAAGTTGACTAGATGATAAAAATCACTTTTTAAATCAGCCAAACGTGATTTAAGAGGTAAAAAATTCTAATACTTTTTGCTGTTTTGTTTTTCTATAACTAGTGAGAACAGTTGTGGATTCATTGAAAGAAGAAAAGGGATGTTATGCAAAAAGAAATGCTGTGGGTTATTTTTTATGAAGTCTGGATGCAATACTTTTAACATCTACTAAATGCAAGGTTTTATGGAATCTGCTGATTTTTGTAACGCTAAAATGTGTGCAGGAAGTTGTGAGATCTGTCCACCCTACTCCGTTCTGATGCACCCTGAGTGATCAAATCATGGACAAGGGGGTAAAAATTTGTTCGTTTGCACCGGTGGTATTTCAGTATCTGCCGCATACATGCTGCTTTCTCTGTGGGCATAGGTTTGGTTCTTTTTAAAACCAATTAAACTGTTAAAAGTTAAATCAGTGAAACTTCTTGTTGATGTTGAGAAAAATGTTTGTTGATGTCTGGCTTATGTTGCTAGGACTGTGTTGTATTGTTATGACTTATGTTGTTATGTTTTATTTGTTGTTGCTGCTTGGCTTATGATGCCATGGCGACGATCTCGCATCTTGACTGTAGGTCTGAGCCTGAGATGTTGTGCCCATTGTTGTCATGACGATGGAGCCACTCTCTTATGACGACTGTCAGTTCAGCTTTTGGTTCACTTCTGTTTTGTTGTTTTTGTTTTTCAACGGGTATGACAACAACCATTCCAACAAAAACCCTGAGTAACTAACTAGACCTGACCAAATTGTGTCAATAGCACTGCGAAACATGATATTTTCATTCAATCAATCGATCTAGCAAATATTTTTCCCTGCTGATAGTCGAGTTGGGGGTTTTTTCTCTCTATTGGAGAGGGCGTGTTAAAAAAGAAAAGTGTCTATTGCTATCTTGTTGTACCGGCATAATCTTCGTGTTTGGTTGCAGAAATCAAGGGTAGTTTTTTTTTCTCTTACGCAATTCCCATTATTCAGCTTTAGCTTTTGTCACCTTTATGTGGAAACTTTGCTCCGTTATACCCTGGCTACTGGTCTGTGTTTGAAGTTTTCTGTCACTGCAGGAAGACAGTAACGGTAAAACTTTGCACAGGTACATCATGTTAACATGGCAAAAGATAATAAAATACCTGTAAACTACTAATTGGAAGATGTTCAGTTATATGTATTTGTCTGTTACTGGTATACTCGTATACTTACTAAGACATAGTTTTGAATGCCATACAAAAAATATCTTGAGATTAGCAGCACTACTAATGAGGTTTATTACGTAGGGCAAAAAACTTTTTTAATGTGAATGTAAAAAATGGCATCTCAGGAAATTTCTCATGCAAAGCGGCTCAAGTTACTCATGATAAAAATAAAGAAGTTTGCATTACAGTGTTTAAGATAGATTTTTTAAATACCCTTTCTTTAAAGCTAGTCTGTAATTAAATAGAAGGCAAAAGTGGCAGTGGTAGACTTAAAAACTTAAGAAAACTCAATAAAAAAGAATAAAAGGAGGAAACTTTGTTCAGAATAAACCTTGCTTTGTATCAGACTGCGAACTTAGGTTTGGGTTTGAAGAGTGTCTCATTAACTCCGGGTTTCGTTTTATTGAAGGGGAACAGAAAGAATTGTTGAATACTTCAACCAATTTGCTCTGAAGATAGAAGTACTTCATCACAGAAACACCACTGTTATTTCCGGTATGTTTTATAAGGGTAAGTTTTTTTTTTTTTACTCATATAGAGTTGAACTCACCTCCTTAATACCCTAAATTTTATCTGTAGAGGTGTAAAAGAGTTCTATTTATACAGAGTAGAGGTGAAGTTTACACACTAATAGAGGTACAGGTTTCACTACAGTTGCCTTAGAATTGTTTCATTGTATACGGTTGTATGTTGATTTTTTTAAAAATCTACTATCCCTATCATCGTATTATATATCAGTCTGTTACACACCCACACATGTATATTTTTGCCCAACTCTCACTGCGAATGGACCTTGTATATCCGAGGCATGATATGAGCTAGTGAGGTCGTCCTTTTTCATCTTCCTGTTTTCGTATTTATTCCTTCTTTTCGTTTTTTTTTTTTTTTTTCTTCATTTCATCTGCAATGCCCATTATGCAAGTCTGAATTCCTTTTAGTCTCTTTTCCATGACATTATTTCGACTGTTGGTCTGTCTGTCAGTCTGTCTCCAAGTCTTGTGTCTAAGTCTTTTTGTCTGTCTGTCTCTATTTGAAATATATTTTATTAGTTAATTTTTACACTTCGTATTATTGTAATATATTTTAATTTTTACCTTTTGCATAAAACAGTATGGGCCCCTTGTTTCCACTATTTATTTCCTTCATATGGTCCCTAATATATGTATAATTATTCTCATTATCAGACGATTTCTCAAACTTTTCATTTGTGCATATTTATTTTTATTTTCTTCATTTGAATTTAGTCTCTTGTGGCCTTCTCTCACTCTACACTTGTTCCGCCATACCCCCGTAAATTTGGTCTCCCTTACACTCATTTTGATCAAACATTGTGTTATGGTAGCATAGTGAGATATGATTTTGGCCTGGTAAATTACTGAATCTGATCAAAGCTGTATCTGTATAGTGTATCATCTTCAGGGCGTGAGTTTTGGGCACTCTTCTAATGAGGTTTTCTCCCTCTTTCGTTTCAAACATTTATCTCCCTTGTCTCTCTTCCTTCTTTTCTTTGTATGTTACTCTCTTGTGACACCACTTATCTTTTGCACTTACATGACCTATTTGTGTTACAAGTGCTGTAAAACTGTTATGAAAACTAAAATCCCTCGAGAGTTTTGCTGCCAGGGATCACTGGATGCTCCCACTTCCAAATGTCTGGTCAGTCTTTTGTGAGATCTTTAGCTTCTCTAATAAAAAAAGACAATTCCCCCCCCCCCCCCCAAAAACCCCCCCCCCCAAAAAACCCCCAGCTCTATGTTAATGTGCCGATGATGCTGATGGTATTGTTGTTGTCGATGTGATAGACTGAAGATCGTAAAAACAGTGATCATTTGGATGTCCCGATTCAATTCCCTGATTTCTGAACTCTTCCATAATTTTGTTTATGTTCTAGTCTACAGCAGATCATTTGTCTGAATAGTTTAGACTAAGATGCTGGAGGTTCAAATTCAAATCCCTGAACAAGTGATATTAGACTTTGGAATCATTCTACAGCTGTTCATTTAATCTCGTCAGCTCTTTGTTTTGTTGAATTGATGGATGCATCTTCCTCAAAGCACAAAATATGTCATAGTTTAGTGACTTCTGTATAAAAGTCGTAGTTTAGTGTTTACATGTACTAATGTCATAGCGGGTGGTTGAGGATGCCATTGGCCGGTCCGATTTCTTTTCTTTCTGTCTTTCTTGCTTTTTCCCCTGCTCTGAATGGCTGTTATCATTTTGTCAGTGTGCTTCTGTATACTTACTCAAACAAACAAATGAGAAAATGTCATAGTGTAGAAGCTATATTAATTCATAACTGTCCATCAAGTGCCTCGTAGGATGTTAGCGTTGTGTGTAATTAACTCCGTCACCTTGCGGAGAAAAAAGTTGGGGGGGGGTTGTTATTTTTTTATCTGTGTGCATATGTATCATGAGACCTTTCTACACTATGTCATGTAATTTTTATACTACTCCCCTCCTTCCTCCCCCCACCCCCACCCCACCACTCTTCCTTCCCCCCTCTGCTTTCTCTTTTGGTTTCATTTCTCTTCTGTGTTTTCTACACGTCCACTTGTGTTTGCTTGACAGTTTATTGTAACAGTGGAACCCGGACACAACACACACACACACACCGGCATCTGTGGTGTAGCAGTTAGACACTTTGCCATCGCATGCAGAAGATGTTAGTTTGATTCCAGAGTTAACAAGTTTTCTGTCAAGTATCTCCTTCTGTCTGCTGGCTCAAGCTGTATCCCAATAATCCCAGTTTGGCCCTAACTGGTGGGGTCAAAGTGGAATGCCACCAAAATGACATTAAGTGTTGTTAATGGATTAATAGGAACGCAACACTTTTCAATGCTTAATGATTAAAAAGAAACCTTACACCCACAGTCCTACAAGCATAACCTTTCCACAAAAAGATATTTTAAATCCTGGTAGTGACTGTAATTATAGTATACATTATTATGGTTTGCTTTTCAGAAGCCAATTTGAATTAATTGTTTGTATCTTTGTAAAATTTGTAATGAAAATTTATGTGATTTCACTTTTTAAAAATCCACCAAAAAATGATAATTTACCCCTCTTGCTCTTTCAGAAACAATATTGCTTAAAATTATAAAAATCTAGTGTGTAGAAAACATTTCTTTATTTCTATGATGCCCGTATTTAATTTTGTGCTTACAAAGAAACTAAATGCATATTATATTTTGTGTATGTGGATGCAGCATGGCTATTTATTAATTCAACAAACACCTGTTGGAGTTAATTTGCCTTGATTGTGTTGGTAAAATTGTGTGTGTGTGTCATATTTTTCCTTTTGTAAATCTGTCTTTACAGCCTTTTCAACAGCATAATTTATGTGTAAACTGAAAGTGGTATGTGGACTCTATTTATATAACCTCCTGTCTACCAACCTTTTTTTTACTGGTCTAAGATCATTTATTTCTTACCATTCGGAAATAAAAGTCATTCTATTCAGCAACTCACGATTTCTGTGGTTTGTTCTGTTGTGGAATTATGGTGGTGATGTTGTTGTCGTCGTTGTTGTTTCTGCTGATGCTTTTGTTATTGTGGTGATGGTGGCAGGGTAGGTGCGGGTGGTTGGGGGGCGCTACTGGTAGGTCCTACTGGTAGGTCCTACTTCTTTTCTTTCATTCTGTAGTTTCTGTCTGTCTGTCTGTCTGTCTTTTTCCCACTACTACCTGACCGTTATTGTGTCGATGTCCTTCTCAGAAGCAGTGGTGGTGGTAGTGGTTGTGGTGACAGTAGTGGTTGTTGCTAGAGGTGGTGGTGGTGAGTGGCGGTAGTTGCTGGAGGTGATGGTAGTGGTGGTGGTGGTGGTGAGTGGGGGGTAGTTGCTGGAGGTGATGGTAGTGGTGGTGGTGAGTGGGGGTAGTTGCTGGAGGTGA
>NW_004798064.1:316661-318033 GCF_000002075.1 Aplysia californica | reverse complement strand
TGGTTTGTAAGATATACACAATTTTACTCACCTCCCCCCATCCCCCTCAAGGAAGAAGGCAGGTTTGCATGTATCTGTACTTTATCATGTGTCGTGCATCTCTACTTTACTGTCCAAGTGATTTTAAGCACCCCTCATAATTTAGCAAAATCTGATCATTTTTTGTACAATATCTGATTAATTTTCCTTTATCATTCCTGGTAAAAATTAGCAGAATCGCATAATTTCACATTTTGGAGATGAGTTTGCTTAATTTCAGAATTTTTCTTACCTAAAACGACGGGGACAGACTTAATGAAACAATTTCCTTGCATGGGAATCGATGTCATGCCTATTACGTACAGGGCCAACCATTAGCCTGCACCAACGCCAACGGTGGCGAAAGCTTTTTAAATATTGCTTGATGGCAAACATTTGAAGCACAACGTACGTAGTCAAGCGTGCGAGTTAAACGCCCCTATTAACAGTATTAAGTTCTATAAGAGGCAGGACATCCGAATTCAACGTCCGTCTCCAAAAAGGACTGAGTCAAATAGGTTAAATGAGCCTTGAAAACTTCACAAAACGAACGGCTAGAAGTCAAGAACGCCTAGTTTGGGATTCGAACCATGTACGGCCATCCGCTCCGTAGTCACCAGCGTCTGTGGTGCAGCGGTTAGGTACTTCGCAGGTTTCGCTGTCGCATGCAAGAGACCCGAGCTCGATTCCCGAGTACAGAGAACATTTTATCGAGTTGCTGTGATGTTGTATTCTTCTCAGCCCGGGTTGGTCCTGACAGGCAGGTTTGGATGCCCGCCTCCTATTCTAAGTGACCTATATAGTGATAGTGTTAATGGTCAAGGAAACTGCAGAGCTTCTTAAACGAATGTCTAAGAAGGGTAGTGGGGATCAAGTGGTACGATCGAGTCTCAAATGCTCAACTGTGGGAAAGAACAAGCCCAAGGTCTGTAAAGGAAGACATACAGGTGAAGAAATGGAAATGGATTAGGCACACCCTGAGGAAACCACCAACAATCATCATCAGACAGGCTTTGACGTGGAATCCTCAAGGAAAACGTAAGAAAGGAAGACCAAAGATGACATGGAGGAGAGCGGTACAAGCTGAAATGGAAAAGGCGGGGACATCGGGGAAACAGCTAGAAAAGGATGACCAGGACAGGCTTCGCTGGAGAAATATTATCGATGGCCACTGGGAGTTAAAAAGGGCTAGAGAGAATGTGTTGATGGGGGCGTAAAAACACCTAAATGCTCCGTAGACCAGCATGACACCAACTGAGCGAACGGAGCACCCTTGTATCGTTTGATACTCCCACAAATAGTGTGCCGGTATTAGACTGTTAGATGTCTCGAAATATGGGGGGGGGGGGGCGGG
>NW_004798064.1:313840-316505 GCF_000002075.1 Aplysia californica | reverse complement strand
GGGGTTGGCTAAGACCAAGGGGTAGGCCAATTTGCACAAAACTAGGTAAATCAACTCACTGACAACTTGGACTTCAAGACTGGTGCGCTACAGGGATGTTTACTATCACTGATCACCTTTCCTCTTCATATTTGGCAGTCAACTGGCTGATGAAGGAAACTACCAGAGGACACAGACATTGTATACAGTGGACACCATGGACACAGTTGGATTTTGCAGACGACCTGGCGCTTCTGTGGCACACCCAGGAACAGATGCAAGCCAAGACTTCAGTATTAAACAGCTTATCGGAGTCAGTTGGATTGAGGATCCACCCCGGAAAATCAAAGGTCCTAAAGACAGAAGCACAACGAAAGGAGCAGGTCACAATAGAAGGAAATGCAATAGAAGACGTTGAATCCTTTTGCTATCTTGAGAGTACAATTGGCAGAGAGGGGGAACAGGTGCTGAAATAGAGTCCCACGTTGGAAAAGCACAGGCTTCTTTCATATCTTTTGATAGGATTTTGAAAACCAGATAAATCTCACTTCGAAGAAAGCTGAGGATTTTCAATTCAAATGTGAAGTCGTTCCTGTTGTATGGATGTGAGACATGGAACGCATCACAGACTTGCATAAAGAGGATCCAGGTTTTGTTGAACAGATGTCTAAGAAAGTTGCTGAGAATCAGATGGACAGACAGGGTCTCACACCAGTCTTGATGTCAAAGTTGTCGGAGAGTTGGCCATCATGTACAACCCTGCAACTTGTCTCTTAGTACATGCTCTTGATGAGGTTCACCAACTTCTGTGGGATTCCGTGGTGTCTCAGTATCTTCCATAGATTCCGTGGTGTCTCAGTATCTTCCATAGATTCCGTGGTGTCTCGGTATCTTCCATAGATTCCGTGGTGTCTCAGTTCCAGCTCTATTGTGCAGTCAAAAATTCGGGGTGCGACTTACTTCCAAATATCTCCTCAACTATGGAACATGTCTTCTCCAATTTTTGCACAGTGACTTGTATTAATTTGTCTTAACAGATCAACATTTTTGTAAACATCTACAGGCGGTTTTTAAAAAATAAAATTCCTTAATAAATACCAATTTAAAAAATCCAAGTGAGTGGTTTCTACATATTTTTAAATGTTTACAGCTTGGACAATATAGCTTTTAATAGCAAGTCCGTCAGGTTTTTCTAAATGGGACATTATGCTTATTGAACGCATGTAGAGTCATAAGTACAAAAATGTGTTCACTATAACAATAGTTTCTTGTTACTAGTTTGCTAGTAAAAATTGTCTTTGACGAGCTGTGACGTAGGCCATATGCGTAATTAGAATGTGAGTGAGAAGTAGGAAGTGCTGTGAACAATACCATTTTACGCGTGACAGAGTATTTTATATAAAGTTATGAAGGAAAGTTTTTCTTTTTAATCTAGCCCTAGGCCTTAGCCTAGATTTAGCCCCAATTGTTCTTGAAAGATATGATTTAGTTAAGACAAATTGTTACAAACTGCTATGCAAAGATTGGATGACACTGGTTCACCCGTTAAAGAGATATTTGAGGATAACTTGCACCACGAATTTTTGACCCCACTATAGTAAGCAGCACTACAGTCCCCTGACAACTTCCATACGAGATGGTGAAACGTCACCACTATCCAATATGGCCTTCGGTCTATGACGTCATGTTTCCACAATTCCATGTCTGCGCATGCGGACCAACTTTTGTTTTGGTTACAAATTATTGATTAGTTGTCATTATACGTAAATAGGCAACACAAGTTTGTGCATTTCATAGAATGCACGTCATTAATTGTATGCCTTTTTAAAGTTTCAAATAACGACAACAGAAAAAGTTTTTAAAAAATATTTTAAATTATAAAGTCAAGAGCCGCAACGTTGCTATTGCCCTTGCTCTGTGCTCATCGGACAGACTGTGTTTCCGCAAAATCTCCAACGAGTTAACACAGGATGTTGTAAAACTGTATTGGTTTCTCTCCAGAAGGAAAATGACTTTTCAAAAGAAATCTTTTAAAATAAGCATTGGTGAGGCGGGCTGAGTTACTCCTCTCAATCCAAGAATGGAGATATTGCTCGAAAATTGACACTGGGGTCAGATTTATAGATTTTTAATCGATGCTATTTCGTTCAAGTCTACAATGTCTTTTATTATTCCATACTTACAAATTGTACAAACTCCACCTGTAAAGTTGATGTATTAAATTTACTTAGGCTAGAAGCTTTGAAGCAACTCATTTTGTGAGCACACGTCCTATTATTTTATTTGTGCTTCTACGTCTTTCAGGAAGCAATCATTTAGCAGGTGGTTGAATGCGCCACGAGTAGAGGTCCTATTTCTCCCCCCCCCCCATTTCTCTTTTTTGTCGTTTGTTTCAGTTTGTAAGTCTTGCTTTATTTATCCTTGCGCGAAATCGTCGTTCTTGTGTCGTTGTGCTTCTCTTTACTGAAACAAAAGTAGCTACAATTTAGCAAGAGTTTTACACAAAAGAAAGGGAACGACAATTTCAAGTGAAACAAGCAACAACGTAGTATTTGTTTTATTAACAAGCACTAAACCTGCGTAACTTTGAAAATGGTAACGTGCATAGTACTCGTGTCTCCTGTCCCCCTCTCTGTCTGTCTGTCTGTCTGTCTGTCTGTCTGTCTGTCTGTCTGTCTGTCTGTCT
>NW_004798064.1:298416-310916 GCF_000002075.1 Aplysia californica | reverse complement strand
AGGGTCGAAGTAACTGTCCTCATAGGTCATCTAAACGGTGTCTATGGGGGCGTAAAATATCTACAATTGCAATATTTTATATAATTGAACCAGTACAACGCGTCGGCTTGGGAAGCGGAGGGTTAATATCAAGTTACTATTAGCAACACAAAGATTAATACTCATTCAGACGAGGTGCACGTGAAGTTGTAGTTTTGTCGCGAGAGTGGTGCGAAAAGGGGCGGTACAGCACACTGTCACAGTATATATAAGGGACAGTTCCCTCACGTCGATATCTTTGCTAAGTTCTGCTGTGAAATACTCAAAAATTTGCTGAGGTGAGTATGTTCTATGTTTGATTGACCACGTTTTGTGACTAGATCTAGATCTAGTATGTTTTGTGTTAGTTTGTTTTGCTTTTGCTTTTTAGTTGAAGAATTTTCAGTCTGAGGAGATGCCGCCATTTGTAATTCATGTTCAAACGTTGTTCTTTGCAGCGGGTAAAGTTCTTCTCTCCTTACGCCGTTAGGTGTAATGTCTTCATTATGAAGATGTAACGAGTTTGATAAATATTGTCTTTTAGTCAGGCTTATTGTAGCTTAGAGTTTATAGTGCTCATGTAGGCATTTAAGTTAAGTTGTTTTAAACGTGTGACAATGCAAGGAGTCGATAGTGCCGTAAAACACTGACCTACTCAATCAATGGAAATAATGCAATAACTGCTCGTTTCGACGAAATACTTTCCACACAACTGAAGTACCTTTTTTAGGTGTCTCACTTACTCTTGCATAAAATGTACTTTTAAATCCTGAATAATTTATACCTCTTTGTCTGTTTAAGTCTTTGTACCATGTCTTTCTCCATTCAATGGATTTGTTTACAGGCAGAAGATATTCTCATTTAATCCCGTAAGAATTCTTTACCCCCCCCCCCCAATCTGTGCGCCTGTGTAAAACAATTATTCGCTTTGCTTCGCACAGACAAGTTGTGCTTTCCATGTTGGGTGTTTCTAGTTTGGACGTGTCCCGCTCATGAAAGTTGGTCTGCCTGCTGAATATCGTCAAATTCTGTGGTCTTTTTATAGTTTGTCCACAAAGCAAAAGTAGGTAATTTAATGGGTTGTTTAGGTTCCTGTTGCAGCAGCTGTTGAGGTTTGCTATGTTTCTGTAGTCACCATTACATTGTCGTTTCTGTTGACGAAACTACTATTTTTCTCCAGACTACCACAATATGTCGACGCTGTTTTACTTCCTGTTTGTGGTGGGTTTGGCTGGCCTGCTGCCCCGCCCCACTGTTGGACACGGCTTTCGGATGAATGGCCTCGCCACTGCGCCCAGGCACCCCCAACTCAGTGCAGAGGTAACCTAGGACAGGCCAGAGACAAGAAATGCGCTGACGAATGCATCAATTCGGAATGTCCCGGAGAAGTAGCTGGATTAAAATGCACCTGTTCATCTGGCTCCTGCAGTGCATGGAGTGATCTTGACAGCTGGTGCTCGTCAAACTGCGCATTTGACAACTGTCCAGAACAATATTGTACTTGCGAGATTGATGAAAGGACCTGTTCTGGACAACGACCAACTTACGACGTTTGGTGTTTGAACCAATGTGAACGAAGTAGCTGCAACCCTGGTCTCTGCAAGTGCCCAAACTAGATGTTCATTTAAGCGATAAGTTGGCTGACCACTTGAACCCATTACTTGTTGAATGCCCTTGTTGAAAACCTTGTTTTGCATCGTATTAAAATGTTGCAACTTTGCATCCAAATTGTACATATTGTTTCCTTCATAGATATTTCCTTTTTAAAATATGCCACTTCCTAGTTTTTGGTTAGTCTACATGAATTTTGAACGGGATTTAAACCACACAGACGTAACCAGGACCTTCTACTCGATGGAAATGACTCTGATACCCTCAGTGGGTCGGGGATATATATAGACCCACTGCTCCGCCAGCAGGAGGTGCAACCCCTTCACTGGCGATTTGTCGCCCATGGACATTTACGCTCAGGTGCACATGGGCGACACTTGCTTTGGTATATCGTCTGTCTTCTATCGTCTTTCTTTTGTCCTTTCCCGAGCTGACCGGGGAATAAAATAAATATAGTTTGCTGTCCCATAACAGGGGTGTAACCCCCCCTCCCCCCCCCCCCCCCCCCCGCTGGTGGGATGCCACTCGTACTTCACTAGCTCTCTGACATAGGGGTGGCATCTTTTGTCCGCTCTTGTTATGTCTTCCTTCCAAATATCTTTCTTTCCGATCTGTCGACCGAATGTCCGGTCCAGCAAAAAGTAGACCACAAATCCCCGTGACTTTTTGAAAACGTTGCGTTTTTAATGGCGTTCAGTATATGTATTAAATAATACATACTCTCATAATGTCTAATTGTATATATATATTATATATAATATATATATATATATATATATATATATATAAATATTATAAAGAAAAGTAGATATAAGTGTGTGGCCATATGTGTGCGTGTTTTGCTCGTGTGTGCTGTTTGTGTTTGCGTGCGTGCCTTCGTTCATGCATAGACGCGAGTACGTGAGTACGTGCGTGTGCTAGCGCACACACGTGTCTGTATGTAAGTTATTTTTACATTCACCTCACACGCGACAGTTCCAAACAAGAAGGAAGTAGGTGGAAGAACGTTCACGGAAACAAACAAGACATGAAAGTTATAGGGGGGGAGGGGGGGGCGTGGAGATCGTCTCAAAGCTTCCAATACACCCTTTAACTTCTGTTTGTTTGTTTGAGTAAAAAGAAGCACATTGACACAATGATGGTCATTTAGTGCTGGAAAATGGTAAGACAGAAACAACGGAGGGGAAATAAAGTAGTGCTATCTATATTATCTAAAATTTTGACCCGTCGTTTTGCTGTTGCTGTGCTGTTGCTGGTCTGATGCTGGACGCACTGTGTTGGAGCTCCTTACCAGTGGCGCCCTCCAACCACCCATTACGTTCATGGGAGTGCCTTGAACTAAATAGGTAAAAAAGCGTGAGTGGTTGGTGGGTGCTCTGTGGTGGTATGTTCCTTCTTTCACCCTCAAACATCTATCGTCCTTATCTTTTCTCCGTGTCCATGTGTTGTTCTCTTGCAATACAATATGTACCTCTAATATTCGGAATTAAAATGATCTATTTGTGTTACGTGTACAGTAAAATCCTTTGTAAAAACTTGAATCTAGTAAGAAAGCAACCTGGTCTGCAACTGTACAGGAATCGAACTGAGGTCTTTTGCGTTAGACAATGAAGCGCTTGGCCCGTGCACATTTAAAAAAAATGGGGTTTGCATCGTAAGAATAGCCGTTCCATTATTAATTTTTAAGTGCATTGAATATAGCTTTTTCTTTTATACAACCCGACTATGGGGGAAAAAACGACCTTGCACTTTTGGTGCAAGCTTCTCAACGCACCCTTCTCTCTTTATTAAATTCTCAATTGTGCTACCTTCCAGCCTCTTTCACAAACATGCACGCACACACACAAACGTACGCACAAACAAACAAACACACATGCACACACATATTCACACACACACACATTCACACACATTCACACACACACACATATTCACACACACACACACACACACACACACACACACACACACACACACACACACGAGAGAGACAGACACGCATGAGAACTGGATAAAGCTAAACAACGCTGATTTTTATCATCCATTCAGTTCATGCTTAGATTATCTCCCCTGAGCACCAACCCGAGCGCGTAGAGCAATACATTGTCATGTATTTACATTCTGTCGACCAGGGGAGTCAAACCCAAATTAACCCAGGTGCCGCTTTTGGTATAATCTGGGTGAACTTTGACAGCTTCATGTATTTCCCCAAATGTCTTTTTTTTTTTTTAGTTTTAAGTATTGAGGGGAAAAAAAGTACAACCGATTTATCTTCTCAGTCTTTATTAACAGCAGTTTAGAACAGGAGCAGTTTTCAGAACCTAAGCATATATTACCTACCCCTTGCCGTCAGAGAACTGACATGGCCTTTTCATTAAAACTTCAGCCATATAAAAATTTGTTAGGCACGCTGACAAAATGAGTTACTTCTCGGATTCTAGCTCTATGGACACAGACAGATGTGTCAAATGTATAGGTTGGGTTTGTAGAATTCATTGTGCGAAATGATAAAAGAAATGTTAAAGTTTAATCAATTTGAATGAAATGGCTCAATTAAAATGTGCAAATCCGATGTGTCAATTTTCAGCTGACATTTCCATTCGTGGATTACCAAAAGTAACTCATTTGCTCGCATGCCTCACATTTGGCTTGAGGGAAGAAGCAAGCGAAAACCTCAGTTTGACACGACAATGCTCATCAATAAGTATAAGTCTCTTTGGATCAGTTCTTCAACTTATTACGGTGTATGGCGAAGAAAAAGCTTTTCATTTCTACATAAAGAAAGAGGTTGTGTTTATAAATGTGTGCCATTTAAAAAGTGTCACTATTATATGCCACGTTACAACCGCAACGTGTAGCAAAATACAACCGTAACAAAATAAACAGTCTGTTGACGAACTAGAGATGTTTTGCCTTTATTTCTTTTCAATGTAACTATAATTACATTCCTTAACACGGCGACGTAGAGCTATAAGTGTAAGTCATAAAATTTTGCTGGGGCAAGAACTTAAATTTATTAAATTTCGTATAACGTCAAAGATAAACAAATTTGTTCCTTTTTATGGATTTGTTCATTTGCATACATCAAGCGTAATCACAGTAGGTTAATTCCAAGTGAGTATTTTTTTCGCCGTAATCCTAGCACATGTAAACAGAAGACACTCTGCAAAATTTTCGCCCCTACAGGTGGGGGGCCCGGAGCAAAGAATACACCAGCCGTGATACCGCGTGTCGTAAGAGGCGACTAAAAGTAAAAGTGCAAAGGTCTGTTCGCCCGAAAAGTGCCAGTTTGCGGAGGACCAACTACCCAACCAAGTAAAAAAAACCCAGTAAGTTACAGAAACACGGACAAACACAGCATTATATTTTTCTATCTTGGGAGACGGAGGAGCTTCTGCATCAGCAGGAACAATGAAGGACAGCGGACAGCGCCAAAAGGACTCTTCTGACCCGAAACCTTCTTTGGATTGGAATCCACAGGGTAAGAGATCAAGGGGAAGACCGAGTGGAACCTGGAGAAGAATCACAGAAATCGATGTACAGAAAAGTGGGAAGCCATGGAATAACATCAAGAGGCTAGCCCTGGATAGGGAAAGGTGGAAGGTATTTGTCCGTGGCCTATACCCTGGTGCAGAGTGAGAAAGGCAATGATGATGACTCTACAAAATAGTATGTAAGCATCTGGTCTGCTTTTTGTTTACTGGGCTTGTTTCTGCATATTTAAGTGTCTTTTTTTAAAAATCACTAAAGGTTAGTAATTATTAGGTTTTCTTGTTTGAGTGGCTGAGGTGGTGGGAAAAACTGTTTGATAGTGGGCAGGGGAGGTCAAAGTTTTGTACACGAAAAGGTCGTCACTTCGAGAACAGCTCACTGTCCCTTTCTCTGTGGGGCTGAGAGTGTTGACAGTTATTGGGCCATCGGTGGAGAGGGGACAGTGACGATACCAAAGTCCTAAAATCAAACAAAAAGTAGCCTACAATGAACTATCTTTTTCTCTATAAACTACGATTTATTAAACACAGGAATGCACTTTTACCGGAAGACCTGCCTCATCACTCAATCACTTAATTCTTAGGATACTTCTCATACATCTACTGTCTTTGTTGTCTTCCAAGTTTCGCAGCCGTAGAGGAGCGCAGACTTGGCATTGGGATTAAAGAATCGAATCTTTGTGCGCGGTGAGATGTTGCTGGCTTTCCAGACTTTTGATAATTGCTTGAATGCTGACCTTGCATTGGCGGTTCTTGCTTTTACATCTGCCTCTGTTCCACCTTTGCAATCGATGACACTTCCAAGGTAGGTAAAGGAGTCCACTTTTTCCAGGGGAGTGTCTTCCACTGTCACAGCAGACTTGACACTTTTCCTAGCTTCACTACTTTCGACTTGTCCGGGTGTATACGTAGGCCAACATTCCTTTATAAGCTGTTGAGTTCCTTGGTCTTTTCTTGCATCTGAGCATGTGTGTGAGAGAGTAATGCAAGGTCATCGGTGAAGTCCAAGTCGTCCAGCTGCTGCCAAGGGATCCACTGTATTCCATTCCGCATGCCTCTGGTGGGTTCCTTCATGATTCAGTCAATTGCCAGTATGAAGAGGAAAGGTGAGAGCAAGCATCCTTGTCGCACTCCTGTCTCTACCTGAAATGGTTCTGAGAGTTGTCCTTCGTGGAAGACTTGGCAATATTATGTTCCATCATAAGTGGTCTTCACAAGCTTGATAATTTTGTCAGGTCTTCCATAATGCCGCATGAGTTTCCACACCTCCGCCCCCTACCCCTACCTTTTTCCCTTCTCCGTTCTCACCCCAGCCCGATTCTGTGCTCTAAAATTAGTATTTGAAATAGAATTGCGATTGGATATTGTTGTGGGCTTGCTTTATTCAATGCGTATGTGCTATGTGCATTGTGGGCCTATTGTTTTGGATTTTACGTAGACTTGATGTGCTTGGGACTGCGTCAGTGGTGTGGCATCAGTTTGGTTCTCTTTTTCTACAGACTACTATAAAACAGCTCGTTAACATTATCATTATGTAAGACTTTTCAGTGGAAGGGGACCACATTCCCAAGGACTCTACGTGTGCTTGAGTGTGTGATGTTTTGTGAAAAGGGGAAGGGGAGCAAAGATACAGGTATAAACTGTGTCTCTGTGTGTATGTGTGTGGGAGGGCGGCCGGGTGGGGGGGGGGGGGGGGGGGGGGGGGGTGAGAGGAAGCTATGAGGGTTGGAGGTTAAGGTAGGGTGGCGGTGGAGGAAGGAGATCAATGTGAATGATAGCCGGTCAGTTTCACAGACCATGCACGAGCCGCCACTGCATACACATATATACAAAAGATAGGCCTACAACAAACATAACAGTGTCGAAAGGAGTCTTTGAACCCTAACCATACGCCTACCAAGTGTTAATTTCACAAGAACCTAAAATGGCAAACAAGAGGCGTGACTCTGTTCACACTATCAAGAGACGATCAGATCTAATCTAAGTCACGATCAAAGACTCTGTACTGTAGAGACGACGAATCAGTCTCGAGTACCGTTATCTACAACACTCGTTACAATACGGACCTGGAACAACACTAGAAGATTACATCACAACCTCTGTATCTCCCTTGCTGGTGATTAAGAATAATTCTACGCTGCGCAACAAGCTGTAATTTTCTTAACACCTTAGGCTCCTAATTGATCTATTTAGGGCTAGACAACCCCCCTCACCCCCCCCCCCCCCAACAACAACAAATAGATAAATAAACGAATAAGCGAATAAACGAATAAATAAATGAATAAACAAATGAATAAATAATTTTTTAAAATAAATAAATAATAGCAGAAAGATTTTTTATGAAGATAATGATAATTAACAAACAGTCTACTAAGTGTTACTCAGACAAAGGGAGCATAGATAATTTCTTATAAAAAAATGTATTAGATAAGAATTGAATACGATAAGCCAAGTACACCTACGTACCACAGTGCAGACGTACAGGCAACGCTAGTAACAGGCAGGTTAATGATACCATCTTATGATTGCATTAGCAGTTTAGTGATTTAGTAAATGATTATTACACAACTATTACACATTGATTAAACAATGTTGGTATATCTCAGAACAGATTAGTAACCAAAAAGAACAACAACAAAACACAATAAACACAGATAAATAGATATTAATTAATTAATTAATTAATTAATTACTTAAGATTAAGAAGTTACAAAAGAGAGATAATAAAATAAAATAAAATAAAATAAAATAAAGTAAAATAAAAAATACCTACAAACAAGGATGATATGAGTTTTTATCAGAGTATCCAAGAATAAAAAAGAGTGGTGATCCGTGATTGGTGAAACAACACTAGCTGCTATCAATCTTTTGTATTGGTTTTGAGTTGATAAGAAAAACCTGTAACAACGACAAGAAATATCTATAACAGCGACACCTTTCCTTGACACTGATGGAGAAAGCAATCTGCTCAGATTAGAAACATCTGCGTCGTGACGAATCCCTGAAAAATCCCAATTTTATTATTATGCTGATGCTGTTTTTCTCAGCGTCTAAAGACATACAAACTCTATAATGACCGTTAAAACGATTGTAAATAATTATCTTACACCGTACAACTTAGATTGACCATTCTATTTTACTCACAAGGCTTGAGCGCTCATCTGGCTTTTCAGGTACTGTGTTTTCATGGTTTAAGTCATATTTACTAGAAAGAGTTCAATCAGTGCAAATTGAAAACAGCTTTTCAAAGCAGGTCAGGCTCGATTATGGAGTTCCACAGGGGTCCGTTCTTGGACCAGTGCTCTTTACGCTATATACACAGCCCTTAGCAAGCATTTTACAAAATCATGGATTGGAGTATCATTTTTATGCCGATGATTCCCAAATGTATGTTAATGGCACCAATCAAGATCTGCCAAACATGATTTCTATCACTTAACAATGTTTTTATGAAATTAAATAGTGGATGACAGTAAAGAAATTGAATCTAAACGAAGAAAAGACAGACATCATTCTTATAAATAATCGACGATTAAATAAAGATCTGAAAAGTGTCAACATTGATTTATATGGGCATATGACATCTAGTAAAAAAGTTGTCAAGAACCTCGGTGTATATATTGACCACCACTTATCAATGGGTTCTTTTGTAGGATCTCTGTCCAAATCCCTTTTTTTCAGCTGAAAAGGAAAAGCCAAGTTCGAAACTACTTAAACGAAGAAACCACAAAAACATCGGTAACATCTCTTATCCTATCTAGATTAGACTACTGTAACTCACTCCTAGCAGTTCTGTACAACGAATGTTTTAATCGTTTACAAGTCATTCAAAACAGTGCCGCTAGACTGATAACAAGATCTAAAAAACGAGACCATGTCACTCCACTATTAAAAGAACTGCATTGGCTCCATGTAAAAGAAAGAATAATATTTAAAATCTGTGTTTCAAATTTTAATGTGCAAATAAAACTGCTCCTTTTTATCTACAAGAACTTATCAGTATATATTAGCCAGGGAGAAACCTATGTTCAAACGATAACACCCTACTTGTGACACCAGTAAAATCATACAAATCATATAGAGAGAGATCTTTCTCAAATCTTGGTCCTTTTATGTGGAACAAAATACCCAGGTAACTAAGTTAAACAAGAACACTTGATAGCTTCAATTTCAAAAGACATCTTAAGCATTTTCTGTTCCTACAGGCCTATCCTTCATAAGCTTTTAATGTTATTTTTAAAAAAAAGTTGTTCAGTGCCTACATCTGAATGAAAACAGTCCGTGTGTGTGTGTGTGTGTGTGTGTGTGTGTGTGTGTGTGTGTGTGTGTGTGTGTATGTGTGTGTGTGTGTGTGTGTGTGTGTGTGTGTGTGTGCGTGTGTGTGTGTGTGTATGTGCGTGAATAAATATATATTGCATGAGAAGAAAGGAAGTAGTAAGAAAGGTTTTGAAAATGGGTATTCCAATGTAAAGCGCATTGAGCTACTTTTTTTGGAAATGCGCTATATAAATGTTATATATTATTATTATTTATTATAGGTGGCTGCTTAGACCCTACCTATCAGGCCTGAACCCAAGCTGATGCATTTATTCAATGCTTGTTTCATTGTTTGTCTGTTTGTTTGTTTATTTATTACTTTGTTTGTTTGTTTGTTTGTTTGTTTTTCAAGATTGAACAATCTTCCTCCGCAATTTTGTCAAAATTAGAAACTCGTCGCTTCGGCAAAATTTGTTCATACTAGATCTTGCTATAGATACTATAGATCCTACTAGATTCTATATCCGCTTCTGCTATCCCAAACACCCCATAGAGCACCGCCTCCTTTTCACTGATATTTATATCTATGTGTGTGAATCCACGGATTACGTAACTAGTCGACAGAAACACGAATTGTAATATCTTTTCACAAAGTGTGTCTTGTCCAGCTACCTGAAAGTGACGAAGTAAACACCAGGGAGAAAGTTTTATTGTGATTTGGAAAGTTTTGTGAATATGGCAAACTGCAGGGGCATCTGGAAACTTATCTATGTGGATTGCTTTAAGGAATACCTGGACCAAATCGGTAAGTAGGGGTCGCTGTAGTAGTAGTAGTAGTAGTAGTAGTAGTAGTAGTAGTAGTAGTAGTAGTAGTTGTAGTAGTAGTAGTAGTAGTTGTAGTAGTAGTAGTAGTAATAGTAGTTGTAGTTGTAGTAGTAGTTGCTGTTGTTGCTGGGCTGTGGCTTTTGTTGTTTTTGTTGTTGTTGTTAAGTTGTTGGGGGGGTGCTTCTTTTGTTGTTTCTGGCGCTCGCAACTGCCAAAGGCCTCAGGAGCGCTCAGGACACATAAAACATTTTCAGTTTGGTAGGAATTAATTTTGAATTTTGCCCGGGTGTCGGCCGAAGCCTACTCTTAACGATTTTCGACCACCATGGGATCTTTAATAGGCGGAATTAGCACACGGGACCTCCGAGATTTTTCACCCTTTTCCGAGAAGGCTAGGTGTTAGATCTTACTTGCCCTAAGATCAGTGGCATGGCTGACAGACAGCAGCAAGAAGGAGACACGGAGTAACAGTAGAAAGGCTGCAGAAAGAGTCAGAAACCTAGAGGAGGAGGCAAAGGGGGGAGGGTGGTGGGGGCAAAAATTGGAGACGAAAGGTGTCGACAGAACATGGTTAGACTGCCGTAAGGGAGCAGGGAGGTGAAAGGAGACACTTTTAAGAGAAGAAAATATTCCATCGTTGTCACGTTTCGAACCCAGGGTCTACGGAATGAGAGGCAAACACCTTAACCTCTAAACCACGACCCCCACCCCCACCCCCGTTCTTATTGTTGAGTTATGGTTTAGTTGCTGTTGTTATTGTTGTGGATCATATTGTTGTTATGGTGATAGCGATGTATATTGTTGTTGTTGTTGTTGTTGTTGTTGTTGTTGTTGTTGTTGTTGATGATGATGATGATGATGATGATGATGATGATGATGATGATGATGATGATGATACACCCCAATCGGGCCTCTCCAGAAGAGATAGGGTCATTTTTACTCAATTACGCATCAGACACACGTCCCTGACACATAAATATCCCCTTCAGGGAGATGAGAAGCCGGTCTGTGTCGGATGCGACACAGATTTTACCATTAGACACATTTTAACAGAATGTCTAGACTTCAGAGAAACCCGAAGGAAATATTTTACATACAAAAATATTACAAGATCTGTTTTCCCTCGTTGATCCCAACAGAATCCTTGATTTTATAAAGGGGCCTTTATGGAAAATTGTGATTTACATGATTTATATTTGTACATGATATTTAAAAAATAATTTGAATTAAGAATTTATTTACACCAAGTTTTTAGTATTTTAGCATTGTAGTAGAGGTGTTAACCAGAATCGGGCTGTGCAGTGAACTGTTGCGAATAGAAACAACCTTTTTTTTCGCATGCTCATATGACCTTATGCAGTTGCGAGCGCCGTAAAACTCTTACTAAAACTAAACTAAAATGCACCCCGATCGACAGAATTTAGACCCTTCAATTTTACATGTCTAGTCAACTCAGTCTTATTGGGATACATCACCCCAGATGATGACGATAAGTTCAAAGCGTCTCTCTCGCAAAACTTTACGGTGACCCGAAAGTGGCCCTTCAGGTCATGGTGACCCTAAATGTTCGTAGTTTGTCAAGTAGAGTTTTAGTGGGGGCTCTTGTGGTCGAGAGGTTACTCTGTTCAAATATGAACAGCGAAGTAAAATACATTTTCTGCTCTAAAATTATCTCCTTTCACCTCCTTTCCGGCTGTTTTCGTCTTCACTTTATGTCCCCATCCCCTCGGATCCTTTGCCCCCCTCCTCGGGGCTCCGGACTCTTTCTGGAGCCTTTCTACTGGTACTCCTTAGCTCCTTCTTACTGCTGTCTTTCAGCCACACCCCCGACCTTATGGTGGGTAAAATATAACACCTAGCCTTCTCGGATAAGGGCGAAAAATCTCGGAGGTCCTGTGTGCAAGTTGCGCTCATTAAAGATCCACTGGTTGTCCAAAATCGATAAGCGTAGGCTTCGGCCGCTTTACAAGCAAAATTCAAAATTCCCTACCAACTGAAAATGTTTAATGTGTCCCGCGCGCAAATTATCTGTCTCCGTCTTTTTATTCAAGAAAAATTCAGAAATTGTGCAAACTGAGTCCAAAAATGTGAAATTGTGCGATTCAGTTAATTTTAACAAAGAGTGATAAAGGAAAATAATCAGAAATTATGCAAAAAAATGATCAAATTTTGCTAAATTATGCGGGGTGCATAAAACCACGCGGACAGAATTATGTGACCTTATGCAATTGTGGGCGCGGTAAACCACTTACAAAAAAATAAGAAAGTATTTTAAATGGACTGCTAAAGTTTACTTTT
>NW_004798064.1:292350-293355 GCF_000002075.1 Aplysia californica | reverse complement strand
GTGTGTGTGTGTGTGTGTATGCGTGTATGTATGCGTGTGTGTATGCCTCTGTGTGAGTGTATGTGTGTGTGTGTGCGTGTGTGTGTGTCAGTCAGTCAGTTGGTCTGTTTGTTTGTTTGTTTGTTTGTTTGTTTGTTTGTTTGTTTGTTTGTTTGTTTGATTGATTGATTCTTTTTTAAAGGGGAGGGGTGGGGTTGTAGTGTGTCAAGTGGCAGGACAACAATTGGTAACAACAGATTCTTCACTGAATCTGTTAGTGTGTTTAAGGTTATAGAATTATTATTGCCGTTGGCGTCGTTATTTTGTTGTTGTTGTTGTGTTGTTGTGTTGTTGTTGTTGTTGTTGTTGTTGTTGTCGTCGTTGTTGTTGTTGTTGTTGTTGTTGTTGTTGTTGTTGTTGTTGTTGTTGTTGTTGTTGTTATTGTTGTTGTGTTTTTGCTGTTGCTGTTTCTGTTTTTTTATATGACATTGTTGTTATGGTGCTGTTAGAATTTCTGTTGGTGGTGATGATGATGATGATGATGATGATGATGATGATGATGATGATGATGATGATGATGATGATGATGATGATGATGATGTGCAGTCAAGTTGTTGATGGGATGGCGATGCTGATGGTTGCGAGGATAGTTCATATACATACGAAAGCATTCCCAGAGTACAAAAGTGTCATTTTTCAAAACCTGTGGACTAAACAAATTCATGCTCTTATAAAACCCCTTACAACGAGGACATAAAAATGATAGATGGTTGTGCTTGCGTGGCTGTTTATCAAACGACAAACATTTTTGGACCATTCCTAAGTGATGAATTTCTGAATTCTAGTTTACACGTACTATCTTTAAGGATCTTTTTGGAGCGTCGCATTGGTCCTATTGCCAACAGGAGATTTAACCAAAAATCCTTTCCAAATATCTCAGTTTTAAAAATGAGCAGTATAGAACACACACACACACACACACACACACACACACACACACACACACACACACACACACACACACAT
>NW_004798064.1:284847-290539 GCF_000002075.1 Aplysia californica | reverse complement strand
GGGTCAGAGGGAAAGAAAGAGGTGAAGCAAAGAAATAAGTAATCACATCATCACTGCCTTACTCATCCTTTATCAGCGGTGACGGTCTTAAGTGAACACTTTCGACCTTACCCTATCCTGGGTTAGGCTCTTGACATTACTCCATAATGTTTTCCAACTTTTTTGTATATTATCATTCCCTGTGACTTTTCTCCTGATTCCATGTGGCCTTCCCCTTGATCTGTTTCGCTGGCAGTGGCGTCGGTAGCCTTGTTGTTAGGCTACCGGACTCGTAATCGTGAGGTTTGCGGGTTCGGGGATTAGAGCCTCAGCTCGGTCCGACGTACGTTGTCTCTGGGAAAGGGACTTAAAAAGGATTTCCCACTTGTCTCAGTCCTTTCGGGGATGGACATTAAACTTGGAGGTCCCATATGACCTCTTCAATAACCTTATAGACTAATATAGTGTTGATAGAGGCGTTGAACCCGTACCATTTCTCTTACCCTGTGGATTCTTTGTAATGCAGCTGCCTGCTGGATGCCTTCCTGCGAGTATATTTTATTATTATGTCCAGTCTAGGTTATCTGAGTCAGATAGCCTAAGTGTCCAGTCAATCGACACCGCCTTCTTCTGAATCCACCTCCGATTAAGCTCTGTCTTGTTCGTTGGTGTCTCTGTCTGTCCATAATTTGATCCTGGGGAACTTTCTCATTCACTTTTCAAGAAAATCCGGATCCTCTTTATGCAAGTCTGAGGTGTGTTTAATTCATGTCACATATTTAAGGATTCGAAGGTAGTCTGTGCCTTTCAAATGCAGGACTTAAATTTCAGCCCCCGCTCCTTTCTTAACAGTCAATTATGCTACCAAGATAGCAGAAGGGTTCGAATAAAAGTCTTCTATGAAAATGCGGCCAAAAATTTGTTACGCAACGCATTGTCAAATGTCAAATATCTCCTTAGGCTATCGAACTTAGATGCTCCAACTTATACAATGGCTTGTATCGATTTAACAGATCAAATATTTTTTTTAAATACCATGTTTGCTGTATTCTAAAAAAAATTCCCTAATAAATGTAATAAATAATTTTTTTAAAACAAACCCTGTGCACCATGGCGGGTGATTTCTCCTGATTCAAAGAGGTTTGCATCCCATGAGCTGGGACATTAGCACTTTAAAAAGAAAAGCTCTGTCCATTCTCTAATCGAAACACACATGTACATTGAACGCATGTTTTGAGAACAATTTTTTTTATCTAGCCTAATGTCTAATAAAGTCAAGTTCTCTAATGACGGCATCTGATCTAGAAACATCGCATGTCTACGATCCCCCCTCACCACTTTGCCGCACTTCATCAGACTTTATAAAGTAGGAGCAGGAATCATGTGCAAATTTCACTTGTCATTTATCAAGAGATCGCATTTATAGGTGGGCTAAAGTCTTGCCACAAAAAAGTGTCATTCGTGAGCAGTGACGAGGCCATAGGCCTAATTATTATTATGTGAATGGGTGGGCTTCAAAGTTAATTTAACACTGTACGTGATTCCTGCTTTGCAGTACTATTGACGGAGTGTTTGATTAAGATGCATTTCATTACTAGCTTTACAAAGGTGTGGGATTAAATGACTAAGGCATAATAATAATCATAAATTATAACAAGAACATAGGTCATAGGTCGACAGTATTGGTAGTACACGTTGCCTACACGTTTATATTTATTATCATTTTCAATGAGTCAATACCAGGCCTGTGGAGTCTGCAGCGTTGAGTTTGTTTACAAAAGACGGAAAGTAAGCATGGTGTGCTGGTCAGAGTTTTAATAAAAAATACTTTTTCGAATAGAAATATTTCCTTTTCATTAATAACAATTTTCTTTTTTTCTTATAACAAATTATAACTCATTATATTATTAGCGTGATTAACGTTTCACTGTTTAAAACAATGTATGCTCCCTGTTGTAAAATGGATTTCGATGACGTCATGTAAAGTTACGAAACAAGGTAACTAACTCCGATTGTATTTTCCAGGCTGCTGAGGCCGATATTGCGGACGTGCAAAGTGCAAACAATCAGCTGTCTTTTACCGAGGCACTGCAGTCCCTGTGACGAGTGATTGTGACTTTGTTTTGTTTTACTGGTAAGTTTGTTTTATTCTCTGTTCAGATGGATATTTAAGCTGCTTGTCTCTTGAAAATTTTTCACATTGTTCTACTCTGTTATTCGTGACCGTTCTACTGTGTTTCGGACGAGCGACATTTGTGTCTCCTCTCAGTCACGTAAGCCACCAACACCTCCAGCTTCATGATCATCTGTCCATGACCTCATACCACTACAAACAATATTTACACCAACAACTTATTCTCTTCACTTTATTCTAGGTCTAGAATCTAGATCTAGAATCTAGATCTAGATCCTTGTTGAAAATCTAGAGTCTAGATTTTAGTTCATGGTAATCATGGACTGATCTTGGTCTTGGTAATTTTGCAGAGGCCTGTTGGACTGGTATTGGACCCCTCGCAAAGAGGCATAATTATAAAGTTTAAATTTGTTAAAGTTTTTTGGTGTATAAAGAAATGAATTTGACCATTAACATCACTGCAAATCAACACCTAAATGTCAGGAACCTCAATTGGGTTCATGTTCTAAAGGTTTTAAAGGCGAAATGAAAGAAGATCAGATAAAAAAAAACACCACTGGAGGGCGCTCTTTGGAAATTTGCCTTTCCGTTCCATACGGACCATAGCCATTCTGAAACTGATAATCTGCCATGTGAACGTGTGAAGATGTTTAAAAAAAAATTATTACTACTTTTGCCTGCATTGAAAACCTCGATGGTGTCATTTATCCCACAAGATTTTGCTTTCAAAAGAATCGTTGATTCAAATAAATAGTACCTCTAAAAAGAGAAATGCTCCTCTTTCTTCTGTTATATCAAGTGTCTATGTGTATGCATGATGATGATCACACAGTGTTTTAGGAAGGTGAAAGTATGTTTGTGTTTTGGTCTCCGTGACTGCGTGCCACGAGGGCGCAAGGCCTGTTTTCGGTAACTTTACACACACGCTGCTCTTCCAAATTTGATCTGTCCAAGAAAGAACCCTTGTTTTTGGAAACTCTGAAACCACAATGCCTCCTCTTTTTTGTCTTAGGAATCACAAAACTGTTCCTGTAGCGCCATGAACACTTAGGCCTTCCTTATGAAATGTGCACTGCATATTACACTTCGGGCACACTACCTCCTTCAACAAAACACCAAGCAAATGAAAAAAATCATGGCTTTTCTAGAGTTGTCTTGAGATGGCTGACAAATAATTGAAGGTGCACGACTGACATGAATCCATGACATGACATAACCCAACCCAGATGAGGAGCAGAACGAGGATGATGGTTTTAGACTAGAAGATTTCAAACTTAAAGAGGGAAATGACGTAAAAAAGTGTAGCAGACACCGTCAAATGCGCATTTGCAACAATTAAATGTGCTAAAGGTTAGAAGTCGTGTACTCATGCGCATTCAAAAAGGTTAGATGGTGCGAGCGCACAGTCTATGACACGTGAATCGCCGTGCAATCACATTGCTTTTCCCAGTATTATATTAATCTTACTCTAAGTTTGTTAAAAATATATAATTGAATTATAATAGGTTCTAATAACTTGCAAACGGAACATTTGTGGCGGTTTTGAATATCATTCGTTGATAACACGCCCTAAAACCTAAAAGCCATCAACAAAGTAGTCAACATAAGTTGTGCCCAATTGTGCTATAAAAATACCGCTCTCTTTTGTGTCTTGTCAGATTGCTAGTTTTTCTCGATTATGGCATGGCCAAAACTTTTCAGAAAGCTAGACACTTCAACTCGAAGCTCCTGATTATGCTTGACTGACTAGATTTCTAGACTAGACTGTGATTAGATTCAAACTAACCTCACTATTCACAAAGGCCAAAGGCCTAATTTTTTATTTTTTATTAATGGGGTCAGAAAATTTTAGGCTCTGATTTTTTTAGATTATGATGTTTGTGTCTGTGTCAGTTGAGTGTTGGGCTTGAGAACCTGAGAGATTGAGGAATGCACAATTCACTCTTTTTTCCCTTTTTATTGGTTGTTGTAATGAAATTTTGTGTTATAATGGGTTGCAGGTATTTTTGCGAGTCAGTGACTTTTTAGTTGTCATAATTTATTTATGTCATGAAAAGAGATGCATTTCAGGCCTCAAGCTGATGAAATTCCTAACTGCCCTTGCTAAGAAAAGTGTTGCTGCTGTATCATGTCTCAGTACAGAGCCATGAGAGCCGTACAATCTGTGAAATTTGAAATGTCATTGACAGCACAGCATGCTCTATGAAACTGACTGTGTCTAAGCTCCATCGATGAAGGCCCGTTAACTGGAAAAATGGCACAGACTGCGTTGTGATGGTTGTGGTTAAGTTTCAAATTGAGAGAAAAGCATTTAGCATACCCCTGCTGTTCCCAGTTACTTGAGCTGTAGATCTACTTTTCATAGGACTGTTCTCTATCGGAGTGTGTTTTGTGTTTGTAATTGAAACTGTCGATGTCCCCCCCCCCCCACCCCACTTTGCTTTGAATCTGCCTGTTGGGGCTAACCTGGGCTGAGAGGTGTACAATGTCCCAGCTGTAAGGCGACAGTACTCGATTAAAAAAACAAACTAACTGCACCCAAATTGAACTCACATCTTCCGCCTGCGACAGAGAAGTGCCCAACAGCTACAGCAGAGACTGGTGTATTTGTGATGTTTAGGGAAGAACATGATGCAACTGACAAAAAAAGCGGGCACTGTCCTTGGGGTCAAATTACCAACATTGACTTTTTTCAGTGATCTATGATTGCTTTCAAACTGCTGGAAATCTGTTTCTATGACTGCTTTCTATGTATGATTTGTTAAATGGCAAACATTATATTCATTTCATTCAAACTTCTTTAGTAATGCAGTAATATTTCAGATTATTTTGTTCTTGTTGGTTTGTTTTTTGTTGGGTTTTTTTCTGACTTTTGCTGACTTTCATTTTTATGTCACATTTTTCCTTTTCATTCAAAACAGATATATATTAGAGAAGTCTTTTTAAGCACGTTTTATGTTAGATTGAGAAAGATAATAAATTAATACAGGAATTTGCTATTTTTTTTCAATGTGAAATATGGTCAATATTTTGTTGGAATTCTAACAGCTTTTGAAGATGTTTGTCCCTTGTGAAAAGTTGTATACATGGTAAGTAAGAGTGTAGCGTAAATGTCAGAGGTGCTCCTGATTTTTTTGAATTTGTGTGTCAGTCTTTTGTCTGTTGTGACTATTGTTGTGGACAGGTTGACTATTCACAATTTAACTACTTTATGCGTATTTGACTATTATTTTTTGTACATTCCGCCTGTCCTGTTTGTGTGTGTGTGTGTGTGTGTGTGTGTGTGTGTGTGTGTGTGTGTATGTGTGTGTGTGTGAGAGAGAGAGAAGGAGAGAGAGAGAGTTTTGTAGAAAAAGTGAGGGTCATGGGGAATATTGGGAGAGACAAATCCTAAGATTATATTTCCTGCTTTTAAACATTCCAGAGAGTACAATAGTCATTCGCCTTGAAGAACAACCCTTACGTTTCTATACTTACCAACACCTCTTTTGTTATTTCTCTCAGCGAACTAATAAGTATACATCTTACTCCACAAATTTGGTCCATTGCTTTTTTTTTTCTCCTATACTTTCTGGGTGA
>NW_004798064.1:281628-283233 GCF_000002075.1 Aplysia californica | reverse complement strand
TATATATATATTATATACGCTCTTCTGGCCCGACGTTTTATCCTTGGCAAAGGTACTTAATATGGATTTTCCTCATGGAATTACACTGAGGTGTGACGAATGTGAACCTGGCCATAGACAGCAAGAGATATTGTCAGTATGTCAGTGTTTTAGCACCTGGAAAATCTAAATCTGCTCGCACTGAGTGCCTCTCTGGAAGTTAGGATTGTTTCAGAATGCTATATCATCTGCTGAAGTTATATAATATATTTTGTAGATTGCTAAGCACACACGTGCATGTGGTTGAGAAAGAATCTGCTCAATACAATATGATTTGTTATTGTTAATATTATTATTATTATTATTATTATTATTATTATTATTATTATTATTATTATTATTTTTATTATTATTTTTATTATTATTATTATTATTGTAATCTCTCCGGACGGAACAGATTCCGTAGTTGGATGACGCCGCTGGCAGGTCCTACTTCTTTACAGTATTCTCTCTTTCTGTTGTTTCTTTCAATCTGTCGTGCTGTTTTTTCTTTGTACGAAATGACTGTTATTTATTGTCGATGTGCTTCTCTTAACACAAACAAACAAAAAGTGGGTGGTTGGCGGGTGCTCTGGTGTGGTTTTCTCCTTCTTTTCTATCAAACATCTATCGTCCTTATCTCTCCTCCTCCTTTTTTTGTGTTTGTTACTCTCTTGTAACACCTCTAAATCTTCGGCACTTATAGGACCTTATTGTGTTGCAAGTGCCGTAAAACTCTTACTGAAACTAAAACAAACAAAAGCACTTTACTGCATATCTCCGTCCTGCCTCTGTTTACCTCTATCCACTGGCGTCTCTAATGTCACAGGCTGGAGGCGGGAGTTCGATTACGGTGTGGAGTGGAATATTATCGAGTGTCTTCGTCTTTCGAATGGGACGTTGTATCCCTCTCAGCCTTGGTTGGCCCTCATAGTAGGGAGGTTCGAAGCAGCCCGCCTCCTAAATGATTTAGATAATGTCCAAACTATGTTGGTGGTGTCGGTGGACTAGTGGTGAGGCAGGCTCTCGAACTCTCTCTCCCCCCCCCTCCCCCCCACCCCCAACACACACATACACTCCAACCCCTCCTGCTCCTACTAATTCTTAAAATAAGTTAAAAGTGTCTTTCTCGCATAACGTCACAGCGACCCAAATGGGGTGGAGTACACCCCCTCCCCTCTCCCCCCCCTTTTTTTCATGAGCATTTAATATCGGTTTGCACGGTTGATATTATGCAGTATCGGTTTGCCCTCTTTATATGCCGTGTCGGTTTGTTAATGTTTTGCTCACGTTTCCTGTTACCAATATTGAGCCCCTGCATTTAATATTTAATTTGTCGATGACTGCTGTTCCTCCGTGTGTGCTGTCATTACTCTTTCTCTCTCTGTCGCACTTTCTCTCTCTCTCTCTATTTCACTTTCTCTCTCTCTCTCTCTCTCTCTCTCTCTCTCTCTCTCTCTCCTTTCTCTTTCTCTTTCTCCCTCTCTCTCTCTGTCTCTGTCCCTCTCTCTCTTCTCTCTCTCTCTCCGTCTCTCTCCGTCTCTCTCCGTCTCTCTCTGTCTGTCTGTCTATCTATCTGTCGATCTA
>NW_004798064.1:280408-281528 GCF_000002075.1 Aplysia californica | reverse complement strand
TGTGTGTGTGTTTCTGTCTGCTCGTCTACACGTACGCCTGCCCGGGAATGTTTGAATGAATGAATGTGTGTGTGTGTGTGTGTGTGTGTGTGTGTATGTATGTATGTATGTGTGTGTGTGTATGTGTGTGCGCGTGTGTATGTGTTTATACGTGTGTGTATGTGTGTGTGTGTGTCTGTCTGTCTGCTCCTCTACACGTACGCCTGCCCGGGAATGTATGAATGAATGTATGTGTGTGTGTGTGTGTGTGTGTGTGTGTGCGCGCGCGCTGGCGTGCGCATATGCGTGTATGTACGCGCGCAATCACACATGTGTGTGTGTGTGTGTGTGTGTCTGTCTGTCTGTCTGTCTGTCTGTCTATCTATCTGTCCACCCGGCACACGTCCGCCTCCCCGCTGTCTCTCCGTATTGTGCTGTGTCGTGACCCAGAATGTGACACTTGACCTCCCTGCACGCGCTCGTGTGTGTGTGTGTGTGTGTGTGTGTGTGTGTGTGTGTGTGTGTGTGTGTGTGTGTGTGTGTGTGTGTATCCACCCGTCGCTCTGTCATCCCCAGTACACATACACATACTACACGTATGATCCAGAATATGACACTCTACGTCCCCGTTCATAGTTCTACCTCTACTCTGTCCATCCCTGCCTCTATATTTCCCTACCTCTCTGCGCTGGACATTATTTTATATCTCCCTGTCTTTCCCTACGTCTAGTGGCTGCCGGACTCGTAATCGTGGTGGGAAGTTGGCGGGTGCTCTGGTGTGGTTTGCTCCTTCTTTCCTATCTAACATGCTATCGTCCGCTTCTCTCCTCCTTCTTTCTTGTGTACTCTTCGGCACTTATATGACCTTATTGTGTTGCAAGTGCCGTAAAACTCTTACTAAAACAATATCTATTCCTACCTCTCTGCACCGTACAGTATTATATCTGTCTTTCCCTACGTCTAGTGGCTATAATATTATTATAGGTTACCGGACTCGTAATCGTGGTGGGAAGTTGGCGGGGCTCTGTGATTTGATCCTTTTTTTCTGTGAAACTTCTTTTGCCCGTTTCTCTCCTCCACCTTTTTTTGTGTGTGACGTCTCTAATCTTCGGCAGTTATATAATGTGTGTGTGTGTGTGTG
>NW_004798064.1:276835-279292 GCF_000002075.1 Aplysia californica | reverse complement strand
TATCTATCTATCTATCTATCTATCTATCTATCTATCTATCTATCTATCTATCTATGTGTTTCTAGTGTAGCGGTTGGAGGCGTTTCGCCGTCGCAGACAGAAGACGTGGGTTTGACTCCTGTGTGGGGAAAAGTTTCATGAGTGTCTCTGTTTTAATGCTTAGATGTCGTTTCCCTCCCGGCCCTGGTTAGCCCTGACGTACATGGTCGTAGCAGCCTGCCTTCTATATGATCTAAATCGTGTTGGTGGGGGCGTCAAACAATGTTCTATTTGTCTGTTGGTTTCCTGTTGGGTTTTGTTTTGTTTTGGTATTCACTGCCAAATGTACCGCTGTCCTTGTTGTTCGTCTAGGCTTCCTCTCTCATGAAGTGAAATTCAACCACCCCTTTGTTTTTACTCACCACGTACCTACTGACCCCACAAAGAAGCAAAACCAAGAACTCATTTTGTCCTTTTTGAGAAAAAAAACCCCAACCAAACAAACATGTATACAAAAACAAAAATGAAAGAAAAGAAAAGAAAAGAAAAAAAAATTCTAAAGATAACTTAGACGAAAAACAAAAACCATGCAAAAACCAAAATTATAGCCATCGTGACAGCGTTATTTTGATTCCTTCCTTCCCACCTCCCCCGGCGCGAAATCTCAGTCCTCAACACCTGCTCCCTCCCGTCGCCCCCACGCACTCACACACAATGCCTCACCGACTCGCGGGTTTCACAATTTTGTTTGGGTAAAGAGAAGCTCATACGTACTGCGAAGATGTTGTTTCTGTGTTTTACTTTGCCCATGCACTAAGGGACTGTTAACAGAAACCAAAGTTGAATCTACAAAAGGGCTTTAAACACCTTTCTACTTTCTCTCATTTGTTAAATTTTGAAGACAAGCGAGGCAGAGGTAGCCCCAGTGCAACTTACTTGGAAAGCCTGAACCGATGGGTGATGGGCGACATTGACAGACCAGGGTAAAATAGTTGCGGTTGTTGTTTTTTTAGAGCATCCTATGGGTGGTTGGTGGGTGCTCTGGTGTGGTTTCCTTCTTCTTTTCTATCGAACATCTATCGTCCTTATCTCCTCCTCCTTTTTTATGTTTGTTACTATCATGTAACACCTCTAATCTCCTGGCGCTCATATGACCTTATATTATGCAGTTGCGAGCGACGTAAAACCTCTGCTAAAACGAAAACTTAATTTGAGAGCATCCAAGCGAAAAATGAGTGGCGAACCGTGACCTCCTTTTTATTAGTTTAGTAAGAGTTTTGTAGCACTTGCAGTACCATAAGGTCGTAGTATACGAGTAAGTGTCGAAGTTCAGAGGGTTTACAACTTAAGAGAGTAACAAACACAACAAAAAGGAGAGATGAGGACGATACGTCATGTTTGACCGGAAAGAAGGTTCTAATCACACTAGAGCACCCGCCAACCACGTCTGCACCAATTTCTGATGCAGATCTAGCAGTTAGTTGATGATGAAATCACGGTTATGATGTAGAGCATCTCTTTAAACAAACGAACAAACTCACTATCGTCACGTTAACGACCACCTAATCAATCCAAGGGAAAAAATAATAAAGTAGGACGGACGGGCAGAAATCGCAGAGGGAAAGAAAAGAAATAGATCCTACCAGTGGCGACCTCAACCCACGTAGGCTACATGTTAACGACGGCCGCCTTAAATTCTGCCTCATGACTTTTTAATTTGATATTGGAAGGTTGTTTTTGTGGGTATCTGAAGGTTAATTTTGTGGACATCTGAAGTTTGTTTTTAGTGGTAGTATGGAGGTGGGTGGGGTGGGTACTCTTTGATTTTTGTGTCTGTTCGCATGTCTTCCTGTTCGTGTGTGCTTTAAAGTCATCATGGGTCGTCTCTGGTCAGTGTGTCTGCTCGGCCGCACACTGCTCAGTCATCACCACTGTCGTTCTCATCCTGGAATAGGGTATTATAGGCCTCGGACAAACCCTTTCCACTTTTCCCTAACTTGGATTAACTTCTGGGTATTATTCCATGTCATCCCCTTTTTTGGGGTTTTATATCATTCTCTTTGACTCTTTTCCAGGTTCCACCTGACATTCCCCTTGGTCTCTTCCCACCTCTTCTCCGACTGTGCTCATTAACACTTCCTAGTTGGTGACCCTGTCTTTCCATCTGATCCTGAGTAGCTTTCTCAGAGAAAATTGTTCAAGAGAACCTGTATCGTCTTTACGCAAGTCTGAGGTGTGTTCCGTGTCTCACATCCATACAACAAGACTGACATCACATTTGAGTTGAAAATCTTTAGCTTTGTTTGGAGCGAGATTTTCTTGTCCTCTAAGCCTATTCAAAGATATGAAAGGAGCCTGTCTTTCCGATGCTGGACTTGATTCATATATGTATGTATGTATGTATGTATGTATGTATGTATGTATGTATCTATCTATCTATCTATCTATCTATCTATCTATCTATCTATCTATCTATTA
>NW_004798064.1:269119-270521 GCF_000002075.1 Aplysia californica | reverse complement strand
GGGGTCGTAAAGTACCAACAATCTATTACTAAAATTATTCAGGCTGTCGGCCGTTTGGGAAAATTTAGATGACGTTTGTCTGCGGCCTATTGATTACGGTTGTTTGACTGTTGGATAATTTACGTCCTGAACGAGTTGATTTAGATCTTATAGGATCACGAGGTGCTTTGCGGATGGGTGGCTGGTGCCCTGGTGGGGTTTGCTCCTTGTTTTCTGTCAAACGTCTTTCTATCTTCCCTATATCTCTTTCCTTTTTTCGTTTGTTACTGTGGGTGGTTGGCGGGTGCTCTAGTGTGGTTTTCTTCTTCTTTCCTATCAAACATCTATCGTCTTTATCTCCCTTTCTTCTATTTTGTGTTTGTTACTCTCTTGTAACACCTCTAATCTTCGGCACTTCCAAGACCTTATTGTGTTGCAAGTGCCGTAAAACACTTACTAAAACAAAACGTCTGTTACCCTCAAGCCTTCTTCTGCCTGTCGGTCATTTTAAAATGGAAATCCCAGTCTCCAGTGCGGAGGCTGCTAGCTCTCCTCCTTCTTTTTTAAAATGTCTTTTACCCTCTTCTAACACCTCTGATATTCTGTACCTATAATAAATGGCCTTATTGTACACGTATTGCAAGGGCGTAAACCTGTTACCAAAAAAATTCTTATAAAAACTAAAACCGAAACGGGCTTTTTTTGTGTTTGTTACTCTCTTGTAACACAGTAACACCTGTGATCTTCGGCATTAAATTATGACCTTATTGTAATGCAAATCCCGTAAAACTCCTACTAAACAAAAGTCTTCTAAATACTAAAACCACAGCGGGCTGCTTCGGCCGGCCCCTGCCTGCCACGGTTTGGTTGGCTCGGGCTGTATGGGTTTCATCCTCCTATGTGATAGACGGGGATACTCCGTGGAATATCCTCCTCCACTGGCTGTTTATTGTTTTTGTATCGTTTTGTTTTTTGTTTTTCGCCGTGCATGCATGCATGGGAGATCGAGTGTGAAAAAGAGGCCTGTAGAATTTTCGATGCACCCGTTTTTGTCCCACATCTTCGTTTCACTAGCGGATTTTGTCCCACTTTTGTTCAGCCGCGATTCTACCCGTTTTCGTCCCATATTTGCAATACGATTAAATTGTAATCGATTCCCATTCGATACCTAGCTATCTATCTTACTCTTTACTTTTACTTTTTCATCCTCTGTTGCCGTTAAGCGTCGAGGGGAGATGCAGTTTTCTATGTTAGGCCAGCTCGGCTATCTATCAATTTCTATTTGTCTATTTATCTGTCTTGTGTGTGTGTCTGTCTGTCTGTCCATGTCTCTCTCTTTATTTCTATTTATTTTTCTCTTTCTATCTTTCTGTCTCCCTCGATCTCTTTCACTCTCTCTCTCTCTCTCTCTCTCTCTCTCTCT
>NW_004798064.1:267479-268934 GCF_000002075.1 Aplysia californica | reverse complement strand
TCTCTCTCTCTCTCTCTCCCTCTCCCTCTTTCTCTCTCTCTCTCACTCTCTCTCTCTCTCTCTCTTTCTCTCGTAACGATGCGGTGAATTACACGGAGAAGAAATACGGTATAACTAAAAAGACCAAAAAAAAACCCTTTTATCTCCGCTGTTTGCTGGAAATTTTAGCCTATCGTCTCATGAGACAGTGGCAGACTGACTTTGAATGATGAACAAAGTTTTACGAAAGATAGTGTACCCTACGTAGGTGTACTGTCTTTGGTTTTACCCTATTTTCATAAAACGATTTTTAACAAGATTTTTTTCACAAGGGTTTTTATCGAAACTATTCGTTCAAAGACTTTTAACCTTCAAACTTTGAACGCAAATTTTTATCCTGCCCAAAACTTACTTCCAGCTTCGTTGATGTGATAATAAACAGTGAATTTCCTCTGCGCATCCTAAACGCTTTTTGGAATCGAAGTGGCAATGGCAGGAACCTATGCGGGTGGTTTGAGGGCGCTACTGGTAGGTCCTACTTCTGCAATTTCCCTCTGTTGTTTCTGTCTGTCCGTCTTACTTTTCCCCAGCTCTAAATGACCATTACTTTGTCGATGTGCTTCTCTCTACTCGTGGATGGTTGGCGGGTGCTCTGGTGCGGTTTGCTCCTTCTGTCCTATCAGACAGCTATACTATTGCCCTGATCTCTCCTCCTTCCTGTTTTATGTTTGTTACTCTCTTGTACATCTCTAATCCTCGGCACTTATATGACCTTATTGTGTTGCAAGTGCCGCAAAACTCTTACTAAAACTAAACTCTCCCTACTCAACAAACAAACGAAGCAGTAACCTGTAAGTAATAGAATCAACGTGGGGCGAAAACGGGTACAACGATGTGCAAAAAATGAAAATTATGGGATGAAAACGGGTTCTCCCCGAATTTCTTCATAACACAGTCGAACCTGCTTTAACGGTCACGTGTGGGTGGGTGGAGGGTGCTCTGGTGTGGTTTGCTCCTTTTTCCCTGTCAAACATCTATGGTCTTTATCTCGCCTCCTTCTTTTTTTGTTTGTTACTCTCTTGTAACTCATCTAATCTTCTGGCGCTCATATGACCTTATGCAGTTGCGAGCGCCGTAAAACCTCCACTTAAACAAAAGATAAGGACAATCATTGTTAATTAAGAAAGAAAGAGCAAACCACACCGGAGCGCCTGCCAACCACCCACTACTTTTCACTGATGCTTCAATGTTTCTGTGCAGTTTTGTAAAGTTTACATTCTTTTTTTTTTCTTTTTCGTTCTTTCTTTCTTTCGTTCTTTCTTTCCTTCTTT
Organism: Aplysia californica; assembly: GCF_000002075.1. Classification (NCBI taxonomy): domain Eukaryota; kingdom Metazoa; phylum Mollusca; class Gastropoda; order Aplysiida; family Aplysiidae; genus Aplysia; species Aplysia californica. The sequence continues at coordinate 267,624 of NW_004798064.1, read as the reverse complement.
CTTTCTTTCTTTCTGTCTTTCTTTTTTTTCTTTCTTTCTTTCTTTCTTTCTTTCTTTCTTTCTTTCTTTATAATCTTTTAACATTTTGTTTTCAATGGTTTATTTGATAATATTATCTCTCTTATATAAAAAAACACATTATTTG
>NW_004798064.1:265822-266738 GCF_000002075.1 Aplysia californica | reverse complement strand
GAGAGAGAGAGAGAGAGAGAGAGAGAGAGAGAGAGAGAGAGAGAGAAAGAGAGCATGGGTGGGTGCACGGCAGAGGAGTGGGGTGGCGAGAGAGAATTCCCTTTGACGAGTAATTAAAAAGTTCCATGGACCAGTTACTACAAAGTTCCTTTTGGACCGTTACTGCAAAGTTCCATCTACCAGTTACTACAAAGTTTCTTTTGGACCAGTTACTACAAAGTTCCTTTTGGACCAGTTACTACAAAGTTCCTTTTGGACCAGTTACTACAAAGTTCCTTTTGGACCAGTAAAAGATAGGTCCTCTTTGGTACAGTTGTGTACGCCGATTTCTTGTTTTAATTTTGGAATTGATTTTTTGCGTTCGTTACCTCTTCAGTTGGCCAAATGCAGTCGTTTATAATAGACCACAATTTGCATTTCTGAAGGTCAAGAGCTGAGACTAGAAGTGGAAGTAGGAAGCCGGGCAGGGTAAATATTTTGGCTTTATATAATTTTGCTGTTCAGTTAGAATTTTTGTATGCCCGTTTCCTTAACGTACCTCATTTGAAGCACCCTTGAAAAAGTACAAAGTGTGTGCGCGCGCGCGCGCGTGTTTGTGTGTGTGTGTGTGTGTGTGTGTGTGTGTGTGTGTGTGTGTGTGTGTGTGTGTGTCTTCGTGTGGGTTTGTGTGTGTACGTGTTTGCGTATATGTGTGAAATAAGCCTATCTCATGCCCCTCCCCCCCCCTTCCCGCCCTATGTGGGTGGTTGGCGGGTGCTCTGCTGTGGTTTGCTTCTTCTTTCCTGTCAAACGTCTGTCGTCTTTATCTCCCCTCATTCTTTTTGTGTTTGTTACTCTCTTGTAACACCTCTAATCTTCGGCACTTATATATGACCTTATTGTGTTGCAAGTGCCGTAAAACTCTTACTAAAACTTT
>NW_004798064.1:262683-264608 GCF_000002075.1 Aplysia californica | reverse complement strand
CCCCCCCCTTTACACATACAAACGGTTTTATTGACCCCCTGTTTAAATGTTAATGTTACTTTTTATTATATGCAGCCTCTAGAACATTCCCCACCTGTTATCAAACCCCCAGTTCTGCCCACAGTGAGATTCCCATTTGGCCCTGCCTTGTCACCGATACTCCCAGTGGCTTCCATCACCAACGCGAGGAGTTGGGTCTAAAATTTCGGCTTCGTCGACAGTATATTTAGTGAAAAGTTCAAATTGCAGTAACGATATATCAGACTTTCGTCTCGGTGCGGGCTTGTGACTGACGTCGGTTGTGCTGGGCTTTGCGTTTTGTACGTATTGACTGTCATATTATGTCATATAATTATATTGATTAAGTGATTGTATTATTGTGTTATATATTATTATATCACATTGTTATATTTATTATTAATATGTCAGGTTGGTATTGCTTTCGTATTGATGCGCACGTGTCAGATTAGCTGACTCTGCAGTGTACCCTGTTGTTACGGAAATTACGCCACTTTAGTGTCTGCCATATCCGGCGTCTGTGGTGGGGTTTTTTTTCTTCTTTTTTAAAATATTTATTATAAGTAAATGTTTTAGGGCGCTGGCAACTGCCGGAGGTCTTAATATGAGCGCGCGGGACACACCAAACATTTTTAAGTTTGTAGGAAATTTTGAATTTTACCTGGGTGGCGGCTGAAGCCTACTCTTATCGATTTTGGACCACCAAGGGATCTTTGACGTGCACAACTTGCACACAGGACCTCCTAGATTTGTTTGCCCTTGTCAGAGAAGGCAAGGTGTAGATCTTGCCTGCCATAAGATCAGGGGTGTGACTGAAAGACAGCAGTAAGATTTAAGAAGGAGTCAAAGAGAAGCAGTAGAAAAGCTGCAGAGAGAGTCAGAAGCTCAGAGGAAGTGGATGGCGCTCATATGACCTAATGCAGTTGCGAGCGCCATAAAGCCTCTACTACTCTACTAAAACTAAAAACTAACAGAGGAAGTGGCAAAGGATGTGAGGGGTTGGGGGCTGAAAGTGGAGAGACGAAAGAACATCGCTAGGGGGTATGAAAGGAGGTGAAAGGAGACAATTTTTGAGAGAAAAAATTATTCCGTCGCTACCCGGATTTGAACCCGGCACCTTTGAATGAGAGGCAAACACCTGAACCTCTAGGACACGAGAGCCCCGTCTGTGGTGTAGTGGTTAGTCGCTATGCCGTCGCACACAAAAGACCTGGGGTCGATCTCCTGTTTTGGGATAACGTGAATTGAGCATGTCGGGCTTTCTGTCGGTGCTCTGTATCCCTCTCACCCGGTTTGGCTTTGACAGGTGGGGTGCAAGTCCGCTATCTAAATGATCTAAATTGTGTCGATCGCCCCCCCCCCCCTAAAAAAAGAAAAGAAATAAACACAAAGAAACCGAACAAATAAAACAAAACAAAATAAAACAAAAATTTAAACACTTTTTAAAATGTTAGTTGTAACGTTTTACAAGCCTGGGGCGCCTAAGCTAACGCCATTTTCCAACAAGACCGAGCCATCTGGGCGAAAAGTCTTCAGGAAACTGCCCAAAACATCCGGATTCCAAGAATGCGTTTCTGGGGTTTCTGGTCAGGGTCTTCTGTACCGTAGTCCGACAAGGTACCAACTGAGCTATCCACTTGTAACGATCGTATGTCAATGTCGACTTTTCGAATGTTGGTCACACTGTCGCGTTGTCTTTGCTTGATTTTTATTGAGCCCTAATCCAATGAGTCTCTTTTGTGTGTGTGTAGGTGTGTGTGTGTGTGTGTGTGTGTGTGTGTGTGTGTGTGTGTGTGTATGTGTGTGTTTTTGGAGGCGGTTTGCATAAGTGTGTGGATGTGTGTGTGTGTGTGTGTGTGTGTGTGTGTGTGTGTGTGTGTGTGTGTGTGTGTGTGTGTGTGTGTCAG
>NW_004798064.1:259287-261275 GCF_000002075.1 Aplysia californica | reverse complement strand
CTATCTATCTATCTATCTATCTATCTATCTATCTATCTATCTATCTATCTATCTATCTATCTATCTATCTATCTATCTATCTATCTATGTCTGTCAGTCAATCAGTCTATCTCACTCGAGTAAGTACTGATGGGCAGCCAAAGTTATATTTTACCTCTGTTACGAGTGGGATTAACACATTATTTACATCCCTTCCCTGGCCCGAAGCAAGTCTCTCGTCCAGTTTTGTAACTTGGTACACTCTCTCCCTCCGTCGCCTCTGAACGTAACTTCGCTCGCGGCGCTCGACTACGTGAAGTCAGTCAGTCAGTCAGTCACTTCTAAGTGACCCAGGCACACTTGTGCTATTGCTGGTGCGAATTGTGCTCCCCGCGTGGTTTCCTTGTTCTTACGCAGACCTTTTTGTTTGTTCCACCCACGTCGAGAGGTTTCTTTAATGTTTCCTGGACTCGAGTCAAAAGTCAGTGTCGATGAGTGTGCGCTTCGAAATAACATTTTCTGATGGTCTCGATACTGCCGCGCAGTGAAAACGTTTGATTGATTTGATAGTGCCGTAAAATCAGAACATTATGATAGTGGCAACGGTATAGCACAATATAATCATTTGATTGTCTCCAATTTTTGTACGGTTGACTTAAAACATCTCATAGTGTCAAAAGTACCGCGACATCTCAAAGTCTCAAAAAAGTGGTGCAGAGTCATTGTCTCATAGTGTCTGATTGCCCCAGTGGAGCTGTGAAACAAAAACATCTGGTTGTCGAAAGAGGTCAGCGAAGTCAAAATCGTGTGAACGCCGTTTCTCCTTGGTGTTTTTCCTTCACGTTTTGGATACCGGGGCGCGGGGTAATGTGTGTGTGTGTGAAATGTGTGAGCTCCTGTGTGTGTGTGTGTGTGCGCGTGTGCGTGTGTGAAAGTGAAATGTGTGAGCACCCGTGTGTTTGTGGTTGTGTGCTTGTGTTTGGAGGTGTATGTTTTTGTATGCGCGCACGTGGGTGCGTACGTCCTTCATACCCCGGAACACGGGAGCAGATGTTTTAGATTGATTAGAGAAGTAGTATAGTGCGGTCAAACATTCGCGGCGCAACCTCAAATATCTTTATAACGGGTGACTCGATGTCACCCATACTTTGAACTACAGTTTGTCTCAATTTGTCTTGACTTCATTGTATACATGTAATTATTTTTCCACAATTGAGGCTAGACTAAAAAAACGTTTCTTCATAATTTTATATGAAATACTGCAAACCTCTTTCACGCGGAAAATATAATTGTTCACAGCACTTCCCGCTTCTCACACACATTTTTTATACGCATATGGGTTACTTCACAGCTCATCAATGACACTTTTTAGTTTCAAAACTAGATCTAGTTACAAGAAATTCATTTTATAATGAACACTTTTGCTCTAAAAGTTATCTAAACATACGTTCAATAAAGATAATCTAGCAGTTAGACAAAAATGACGGACTTGCTTTTAAAAGCGATATCGTCCCGGCTGTAAACCTTTTAAAATCACTAGAAACCACCCATTAAGATTGTTATAATTATAAGTGTTTGTAAAGGAAATTTCTAGAATAGAGCCTACAGGTCTGAAAAATTTTTTTGATCTGTTGAGACAAACTGATACAAGTCTCTGTACAAAAGCTGGAGAGTTTTTATTCGCTAGTTGAGGAGATATTTGACAGTAAGTTGCGCCACAAATTTTTGACCGCGGTGCTTTGCGCTTTGTGTGTGTGTGCGCCCCACCCCCCTTTTTTTCCCCTTTAGAGTAAGTGGACGTACAGTCCGGATGGGAATACGCGGATCTAGAGCGTTCTCTTGTAGCTGGTGAGGTAGTGTTGTGGAAGCTGTGAGAGGGAGAGAGAGATGGAGAGACTAGGGGATGGAAAAGGAGAAGGATTAGGCAAGCGAAAAATTGTAAAGGGGTGTGGATCATTGGAAAGGGAAACATAAAAAACAAAGACGATTGAGGGATATATATATATATA
>NW_004798064.1:257713-258825 GCF_000002075.1 Aplysia californica | reverse complement strand
AGAGAGAGAGAGAGAGAGAGGAGGAGAAGGAGGAGTGATAAGTAAAAATACAACTCACGCTTTGCCAAATCCAGACTCTGCTGCAGAACCTGCAATGTTCCCCTTCAATATTATTGTTAGTTAAACAAACGAATCAAGCTCAGCCTACACCCAGCTTGTGTCTCGTGTGATTAGCAGATGTTTGTTTATTTTGGCGTTTATTTATAATGATTCGTCTCATGCCTTCGTTTTCCAGCAGAAGTTTATTAGAGATACCGTCGAAATTTTCAAAGAGGGCCCCACGTTATTGGAGAGAAAAGGGGTTGTCTTGGTTAGGTGGATGTCTTGGATATATTATTTTTAGACAGAATGGCCTGGAAATATCTGAACGCACACTGCGGTCAACGAACTAAATTGTCCTCATGTCGAAAATGTTGACCTATCTACCCCTAGCCTTCGGTCATGTCGGCTCGGATTACTAGTAGTTTGTCGGTCTCTTTTGAGCACACTGGGGCTATCCCGAAAAATGCTGTTTTGGGAAAATAGAAGGTAGAGTTTTTGGACCCTTGTTCAGTTTCTTTATGAAAGCAAGGAGTTTTCTCTATAACCAAACACATTTCCACACCAATGAAACCAAACTTGTCCTATAGGTAGGACTATGCCCATTTTGGGTGTAGGTAAGGATTTCTGGAAACCCCCGAAATCTGGGTAAGCCTGCTTGTCCTTAAACTACGCGACCTGCAGTTCTACTGCACTCTACTTTGCCTTCTCGCGGATGGTTAGAGGGTGTCACTGGCCTGACATTTACGTTTCTTTCCCCCGGTTGTTTGTTTGTTTGTGTCTGTCTCCCCCCTCCCCCCCCTCCCCCCCACTCACACACTCCTTTCCACGCTTGTGCACTGAAACGTAATGTGGTTTATTGCGTCGGTGCTTCTCTTCTACCACACTGGTAGGACCTATAGTCCTTTGCTGTCCCGCTGGTGTGTGTGGTGTGTGTGTGTGTTTGTGTGTGTGTGTTTGTGTGTGTGTGTTTGTGTGTGTGTGTTTGTGTGTGTGTGTGGGCTTGTATGTATGTGTGTGTGTGTGTCTATGTGTGTGTGTATATGTGTGTGTGTGGGGGGGGGGGGGGGGGT
>NW_004798064.1:256350-257613 GCF_000002075.1 Aplysia californica | reverse complement strand
GCTTGTATGTGTGTGGGCTTGTGTGTGTGTGTGTGTGTGTGTTTTATATAGTGGTGGGAATGGCATTTTAATTTCTAAATAATTATCATCGTGTCGTTGTTCTTCTCTTCCCTCAAAGTAACACAAAGATGTATCAATAAGTTACGATCACAGATGTTTAGCCAAATGATTATTATCGGTACCTCGATGGAGACGTAAAAAGTAATTCGAAGCTCCACCACTTTATTGTAGCGACACGCCGACCTAAATGTGTCCCCGATTATTGGAGGCCCCTGATGTGTGAAATAGGTCATGTGTCTGGTACATGTAGTCCCATTTGAAATGTTATAGATAATCACATTATCGCTACCTCGGAATTACAAAGGTCGATCGGACATTATTATTTTTTTATATTTTTTTTGCCGTTTTGAGTTACTAAGACCATGAGGTCAGAAACCAAATCAATGTTCTATCTGCTCCATCAAAATCGTAAGATTATTCGGAGTCGGTATCAAGGTATTCGAAGAGTTACATTTATAATAAACTCGCCCCAAAAAAGTCAAGGAACAGCTTGTGTTTTCACCTGTCAAATTTAAACTTCAATATCTCACAAACTCGTAAGATCAGTCAACCAAACTGGGCACACGCACTGTCGACTAGACACAGTTTGCCTGTACAGCAAATTTGCCCGCACCAGCTTCACGGTGACGGCGCGGGGCATTCTGAAACACAGTCAAAAATCATGAAAAATGGGCCAAATTTCCCTGCTTCAGCAACATTGGCATGAGGACTGTTAGCCAAAACTAAGCTTGGCTTGCTAAACAGATGTCTTAGCTGTGATTATTGCTCCTTTACAACCCTTTATAAGGCAGCGATTTTCAGCCACGTTTCATTACAACACGATGGTCCAACGTCGACAGAGGACGAGTCCTTGCCTGGCTCCAAGATGGCTCCACGTTCTCAATTGTTGCACATCGACTTGGGGTGTCCCCATCAGTCATATGGAGGCTGCAAGAGCGATGACGAGCTTCCGGAAGGGTCCAGGACAGGCCTCAACCAGGGTGCCATGTTTGACCAACGACAGCATCGACCGGTTCATCGTCAGACAGGCCGTGACGTCACGAACCACTACTGCAAACGGCACCAGGGACCAACTACGGGTGACAGCCATTGTCCACGAGAGCGAGGAGACGGTAAGGAACTGTATTCGTAGAGCCAAGTTCGCTTCTCGTGTCCCTGCCAGGCGCCCAAGGCACACGCTGCCCCACACAGCAGCTGGTCGGG
>NW_004798064.1:254993-256210 GCF_000002075.1 Aplysia californica | reverse complement strand
CTGCTCACCATTCACCGTGGACACAATGTCAGTGGGACCAGGTAGTCTTCTCGGACGAATCCAGATTCAACCTGCTGCACCCAGACAGGCGAGCGCCAACGTCTGGAGGCGCCGAGGAGAGCTGTTCCACCCTGAGTGCATCCAGCAGGTGGCGCCCTACGGTGGAGGGCCCGTTCTGGTGTGGGGAGGCTTCTCAGCTCACCACAAGACCCTCTGTACCATATACAGGGCAATTTGACCTCGGCAAGGTACAGGAAGGAAATTCTGCGTCCCCCTTGCTGTTTCTCTCCTGCAACAGATTTGACCCCAGGCTGTACTGCAGGACGACAACGCCACGCCACATCGCGCACGCATCGTTGGGGACTTCCTGCAGGATCGAGCTGTCGCCCGCATGGACTGACCAGCTTGTAGTCAGGATTTGAACCCAATAGAGAACATTTGGGATCCCATTTACCGGTGGATAAGAGACAACCACCCTCCTGCACAAAACCTTAAGCAACTCTTGGCTACCTCGTCCAGGAGGTGCAGAACCTACTGCAGCAACAAGTCCTCCGACGGCTTGTTCTGTCCATACGTCGACGCTGTGCCGAGTGTTTGATCAAACGGTGTGGCTACACCCACTATTGACCATGTTCATGAAGAACAATGGCTGTTCAGACTTTTGAAATCCGACCAGTGTGACTTAAACTCATTTTACATGAACTTCTCGTTTTTGTTGAAATCTGAAATTGTACACACTTAATCTAAAGAGTCGAAGCAACTTTTTGGAAAAAATGAATAAATTCGGTTAAACTGTTCTTCAGTTATCTTTCTTTGAATTTTTGTTCCTTGACTTTTTTGTGCGAGTTTAGCTTGACGTGATTTGAAACTCAAAAACTTGGACGTCAAAATCTGAAAACTAAGTAAGCCCGCTGAGAAGATAAAACTTTGTAATTCAGAGGAAGCTTTATAATGTCAGTATACCCGTTTGTTTTCACAACTCTAGCGGTGTTTGGAGGGCGCCACTGGTAGGGTTTATTTAATTATTTATAGCTTTCTCTCTCTCTCTCTCTCTCTCTCTCTCTCTCTCTCTCTCCGTTTATTTTCTGTCTGTCTGGTCTACTCTTCTGTGATGCTTAATTATGGCCCTTATGGCTTCTAGATGTGTTTCTATTTACCCGTCCCAAAACAAAAAAATGCCTGAGGATGGTTGGAGTGGTACCTCTGGGAGATACTTC
>NW_004798064.1:252208-253756 GCF_000002075.1 Aplysia californica | reverse complement strand
AAATAAATACATAAGTAGATAGACGATTAGGTAGACAAACAAATAAAGGAAGAAAGAAAGAAAGAAAGAAAGAAAAACATTATACAATCTTTTAAATCCTCAGTGAACGCTTTAAAGCCTTGCATTCCAGTCATTCGACAACGCCCGAAGGTGCGCTGTACCTAAAACTTTAACTACTTTATTTATGCAGGTTTTTCAATTCCGTTTTCTGTATCTGAAATTGTAAAAGACAAGAAACAACAGGTATATTATGAAATATGCAAATTCGCGTGTCTGATTTGACGTTGAGCTTGATGCTTCGGAATTTGCCGCGACACTATCTGTAATCTGCTGCTGCTGCAAGGGGATATACTGTATTCAATTTAGTGCTGCGCGGCTAGGTTCCCAATTATTGAAAGCTAGGAGGAATCGTAGGAATCGACTCGGAACCCAATTACTTACTTTCTAATTATGTGATTTTGTCCGGTGGTTACCTGGTTGGCTCCGCACATCTTCAGGGTTTGGGATAACCTTGATTTCGGAACACTACGATGCATTGACGTCTATTTTTCAAAAATAAATTCTTTAAAAAATGAAGAACATTTTAAAGATAAAAGTAAAAATAAATGGCAACCGTTGGTTTACGTAAGAAGGAGACGGGCTTCCGTGGTATTAATCGTGGGAATCGACTCTTCGTCCAGCTCTAGTATTCCTGTAATATTGTGTGTTCGCTTCTTTCTGATAGAGCTAACCTGTGATATAGATACGAAGTGAATAGCGTGAACTCTGCTGGTGATACTATGTGCTCTGGCCTTTGGTCAATGACCCTTGTGCTGGGTGGTGTCGGGAGACTTATTTGAAGGGGAGGGGGCTGAAAGGAGAGAGGGGAGAGAGAGAGAGAGGGAGAGAGAGAGAGAGAGAGAGAGGGATTGAGAGAGAGAGAGAGAGAGTATGTGTGTGTGTGTGTGTGCTTATTTCCTGAATTTTAAAAATAAATCGACACAAAATATATATCTTGCGGGCGTTGGGTGGCACCATTGGTAGGTCTTACTTATAATCTTGTTCTTTCCCTCTGTTGTTTCTGTCTTACTTTTTCCCAGCACTAAGTGACCATTTTTTTGTCAATTTGCTTCTCTTTACTCAAACAAACAAATTTCCGTCTCACCTGTCTTGCTTCTTCCTTGCACCAGAGAGTTTACAGTAATACTGTAAACCCTCTCTGCTTGCACTAAGCCTGTATGGGCTGTATGACTGTTCTCACCTGGATGTGTTTCTCTTTACTCAAACCATAAAAAAAAAAAACACGTCTTGTTGGGAGGACTGGGGCCCATGTATATACTGTTTGAATAGGCAGTTTGGGAGGGGATGGGAGAAGGGGAAAATCCGTAATCAGCAAAACGTTAGATTCAATGTGGATTTTATGCAGATCTGATTGTATAATACGTGCTTGTGCGTTATTCACCTCTGTACAATGCGTCGCTTTGTCCCGCCTTCTGTTACTTCATCACTAGAGAGAGAGAGAGAGAGAGAGAGAGAGAGAGAGAGAGAGAGAGAGAGAGAGAGAGAGAG
>NW_004798064.1:247226-248355 GCF_000002075.1 Aplysia californica | reverse complement strand
AAGTAGCAACCGCCTGCCGAACCATGAGACGACTGACGGGGTGTGTGTATAACATGAATTGATTATAACTGAATGCCACTTAGCTAGTGACTATTTCAGCCCTTCGGCGGGTGCTCTGGTGTGGCTTGCCCAAGGATACCGAAACTAATAACGGGTTTGCCCCTCCTTTCCTATCAATTGTGTACTGTCCTAATCTCTCCTCCTTCTTTCTTATCAAACATCTATCGTCATTATCCCTAAAGTCTCCTTTTTTTTCCTATTACACTCTATTGTCCTTATCCCCTCTCTTTCTTTCCTATCAAACATCCACCATCCTTATCCCTTCTCCTTCTTTCATGTGACACACTTTTGTCCTTATCTCCCCTCCTTCTTTCCTATCAGACATCCATCGTCCTTATCTCTCCTTCGCCCAGTGGGTGGTTGGCGGGTGCTCTAGTGTGGTGTGCTTCTTGTCTCTCTTCCTTTTGTGTGTGTACGTTACTCTTTTGTAACATATCTATGCTTCTGCACTTATATGACCTTATTGAGTTCCAAGTGCCCTAAAACTCTTACTAAAACTAAACTAAACCCTCCTCCTTCCCCTTCCTTTCCTGCCCCCCCCCAAACCAGCTCATCGTCCTTCTCCTCACTACCCTCCCCGCCCTCCCTCACCCCTTCTCTCCACCCTCCCCCACCCCATCCCTCTCCGTCTCCTTCATTCCCTCCCTCCGCCCCTTTTCTCTCCCCCACCCCCTCCTCGTTCATTTCCCCCCTCCCTCACCCCCTCTTCGCCCCACTCCCTCGCACACTCACCATTCCACCCTCAAACAGACAGTAAAGTGCTGTAGTCCCGAAAGTACACGACTTACTGATTTGACAAAGCCATGACACGGCACACAATGTGCTTATCGCTTTGTTTCCTAACGATAGGTTCACTCGGGTTCGAGTGGGTGCAGGGTACTCAGAGGTCGATAAGGAAGCCGGGGTTGTTTTTTTTCGTTTTTTTGTGAGGGGGGGGGGGGTTGTTTTTGGTTTTTGTTTGTTTTATTGTTGTTGTTTTTTGTTGGTTTGAATATTTTGATGGGTTCTTCGTGGGTTTTTTTTGTTTTTTTTTTTGGGGGGGGGGTTGTTTTTGGTTTTGGTAGCCTGT
>NW_004798064.1:245598-246772 GCF_000002075.1 Aplysia californica | reverse complement strand
AGGGGGGGGGGTTGTTTTTGGTTTTGGTAGCCTGTTTTTAAAAATTGTAATGTTATGTTTTTACTAAGGTGGTTGGCGGGTGCTCTAGTTAAGTGTGGTTTGCTCCTTCTTTCCTATAAAATACATTATTATCCATCGTCATTATCTCTTCCTCTTTTATTTGTGTGTTTGTTACTCTCTTGTAACATCTCTAATCTCCCAACGCAAATTTAGTGACACAACGTGTTGCAAGTGCCGTAAAACGCTCACTAAAACACATGACATCTTCCTCTAAAACTATGTTCTTACGCTTCCGTTGACACAGTTTGGATCATTAAAATTTATATTGCGGTAAAAAATTCGTGGCGCAACTTTTTGTCAAATATCTCCTCTACTATCGAATATTATTTAACTCTAGCATTTGCACAATGACTTGTATCATTTTGTCTTAACATATCAATATTTTTGTTAACACCTGATTAAATTAATTTAGACAAATTGACACAAAACGCTGTTTAAAATATGGGTGACATTGATTCACCCTTTAAAGTTGAGGATAAGCTGCGTCTCGATTTTTTTATCGCACTGTAGGAGACAGGCGTCGACCCTGTACGTATGTCAGGGTCTACCGGGGCACAGAGGGACACAACGTCCCGGCAGGAACACCGAGATAACAATATGTAGATCTAGGCTACTGGATAAATACTATTCTTTTTTTTTTAATTCAACCTACACGGGTCTTCTGCATGTGACGGGGAATCGCCTAACCGTTACCCCACATGTACAGACACAGACAGAGACCGGTGGGTATAGTAAGTGAAGGATGGCGGTTTGTCAGAATGTGCGACTCTAGTATGTTTTTGGAAATGGGGGTTGGGGTGAACAGTGTTGTTCTGGTATCTGAATTATGTCGATGGTGTCGTAACACGTTTCCAAAATCTAAGTATGCATGTCGAAGTGTCCGTAGTGGGTGGTTAGCGGGTGCACTGGTGTAGTTTGCTTCTTTTTTCCTATCGAACATCTATCGTCCTGATCTCTCCTTCTTTTTTATGTTTGTTACTCTCTTGTAACACATCTAATCTTCGGCACTTATATGACCTTATTGTGTTGCAAGTGTCGTAAAACTCTTATTAATACTAAAAACTAAAACTGAAAGTGTCCGTTTGTATTCAACTGCCCCCACTGAACCCCCCCC
>NW_004798064.1:242391-243438 GCF_000002075.1 Aplysia californica | reverse complement strand
CACACACACACACACACACGAACACACACACGAACACACACACACACACACACACACACACACACACACACACACAAACACACACACACGCACACCCTGTATTGTCCTGTCTTTCCCTCTAAACATCTATCGTCCTCTCGCGCTGCGGGTGGTTGGAGGGCGCCCCTGTGGTAGGTCCAACTTCACTTTCACTCCGTGGTTTCTCTCTGGCTTTCTTACTTTTCCTCAGCACTAAAAAATGGCAATTGTTGTGTGCTACTCTTTACTCAAACAAACAAACGAACACAAATAGACATACAAGCAAACGTACGTTCGTTCCTTTAGACTGATAGGGTTCCGTCTCCATGACGTGGGTGGTTGGCGGGTGCTCTGGTGTGGTTTGCTTCTTCTTTCCTATCAAACATCTATCGTCCTTATCTCCCCTCCTTCTGTTTGTTTGTTACTCTCTTGTACCACCTCTAATCTTCAGTACTTATACGACCTTATTGTGTTGCAAATGTCGGAAAACTCTTACTAATACTAAAAATTAAAAGTGCCGTAAAACACTTACTAAAACAAAAATTTTCTTTGTATGTTACGTTCTAGGAACACCTTTAATCTGCTGCACTTATATATGTATGATCGGTGTTGTAATTGTCTTAAAACGCTTACCAAAACTTTACAAAACGTTAACATGCTGGCCCTGACAAGAACTTTCGAAGCAGCCGGCCTCGGACATGTCAAAATTGTTTCGATACGGGCATTAAACATTCCGTTGTTTTACTATTTTTTAAAAGAAATACTGAAAGTTTCAAAGAGAACTTCTCATTAGAAGTACATTAAAATGTGAAGAATACAACCCCTGGGGTACGAAATGACCCCAGACGTACGGATAAGGTTAAAGAAATGGCGTGAACAATTTTTTGTGTGACGCAGAAAGGTTTGTAGCGTGGGCTACCAGTCAACATTTCTCTCTCCTGGCCTCACAGGACTAAAATGACTATAATGATAATAATTAATGATACAAATCTTGATGACTAGCTCGTGTCTGTCTTTTTTTTTGTTGGG
>NW_004798064.1:237817-239684 GCF_000002075.1 Aplysia californica | reverse complement strand
CCGTCATTAAGTACGGCTAGCCTCTTCCTTACTTTTTTGTTGTTCATTTGTTGTTGTTTTTTTGTTGTTGTTGTTGTATTTTTTAAAAGTGCCCTCAAAACAGCTCGTGCTTAAGTGTTGTAGTAGGATCAGAATGCGTGTTATCAACTAGTTAAAAATAGATATTCTTGAGTATTGTAAAGAGTCGAGTCTCGTGGTTGTTAGGATCGGGTGACTGACACAATGCTAGTCTACTGTGGTGTAGGTGCTCAAGACTTGGATTTTTTATATTAATACTGGCACTTTAGCTACTCTGAAACTCCGAGTTCACTGTAATGTAGGTGTTCAAAATTTTGGATTAGTTGTATGGGTACTTGCACGCCAGCTACTCTGAAATATTTATAGTCCTCTGAAATGTAAGTGTTCAATATTAGAATTATTTTATACTAGACCTTTTGCTACTCTGACTTATTTCTAGTTCACTAAAATGTAATTGTTCAAGATTTTGATTCTTTATATCGGTACTGGCACGCTAGCTACTCAGACATACGTGAGGCATCGTGGTGAAATCGTCTGTCGAAATAATGAAATTGGAGGAACTGGCATTTTTCTGTCAGTTTGACAATTTTCATCAAACTTCTGTTCTTTGACACAACACCTGTAATAAGGTCGATTTATAAACACATTTCTGTTTGGATTTTACTGGCAAATGTTGATTTAAGGCTAAAAAATGTAGAGCACAAGCTTTAAAAGTCGCTCAACTTTGGCAGCCATTTTCTTGCTAATTTTACCTCTGAAACCTGGCGACCACCTCCTCGTTCAATCCCAAATAACTCGACTTCTGTTCATGATAGATGGGTATTTTTTTCACTGACTGCAAGACAAATGAACAAGCTTTAAAATGATTAAATGATACTAGTAACTACCAATATCCATAAATTGACGAGATCCAGATTCCTTTGCGTCGTCACATATTTCTAAGGTGGTGTACATGGCCTTGTGGTCCTTGGGAAGGAGAGACTGTACTCGAAATTCTCTTTTGGCTTGGTCCTTTGTACAGTCCCCTTTACTGCCCTTTTTTATTAACTCGACCAGCGACAAGCCTGTCAAGACTGCTTTTTTCATCCTGACTTTGTTTGCGTTACTTTTATATTTATTCGACTTCAACTCCTGTCCTGTGGGTGGTTAGCGGGTGCTCTGGTGTGGTTAGCTCCTTCTCTCCTACCAAACTCCTATCGTCCTGATCTCTCCTCCTTCTTTTTTGTGTTTGTTACTCTCTACTCTCTTGTAACACCTGTAATATTCGGCTCTTATATGACCTTATTGCTGAAAAAGACTTACAAAACCTAAACCTCTGTCCTTGACACCTCAGGGAAGAAGACAATCCGTGGCTATGTTACAAATTTGTAAACCAGATTACTAATTTACCGATTACGAAAATATATATGTTGGGTGGGCAGCCCTGCAAATTGTATTGATGATGGTGTAAAACACTGGCAACAATAACAAGATCTCTCTGGCTGTCTCCCACAGGTGTTTGTAGGCGGAGGTCGGCACCATGAGTTCTGCAGACGCAGGAGCGGGAGAGACGGTGGAGGCGGTGGTGGAGGCGGGGCTACTCTCTATGACAGATGTCTTTATTCTCTCCCTTGCGGGGGGTTTCGCTGTCTACTGGTTCTTCTTCCGGAACCGGAAGCAGGACTTGCCGAACTTCAAGAAGTTATCCATAGCGTGAGTTTGTTATTGCTGTTATAAATTGTGATGAGTAATGAGCTCTGTGAGAATTGCGAATGTGTTGGCAAAGTTGTTTTGAGATAGAAGCTAAAATATGAAATTAGGTAAACTCAGGAGAAGTCTGAGTTTTTGTTGTTTTAATGCGCGGGGGGGG
>NW_004798064.1:218786-237607 GCF_000002075.1 Aplysia californica | reverse complement strand
CCCCCCCCCCCCCCCAACTATTTATAGATGTTGAGGCCTAATCTTCTTTTGTGCTAACAGGTGAAGCCTCTAAATATTACATATATTTGAATTAAGGCCTATGAATATAGAAGTCTTCATATTCTGCTGACACTGGCACCAGTGTAACTCACTAAATTTGTTGTTACTGGATATTTTTACGAAGTCTATGCGGAAAAGATGAATAGCTGACAATTTCTATTCCAATTTTTTTCTAAAAGCTGTAACTTTAACTCATATTATGTCTATGTTTTAATTTCTTCCCCCACCCACCCATATATCTTCCAGTCCTGTGTTGGAAAGGTCTGAGTCTAGCGATACCACTTTCATCACCAAGATGAAGAACACAGTAAGTCAATGCATTGTTGGGCACTTGGTTTTTCTATTAATACAGGCTTCCTTTTAAGATCTCACTTCTAGTCATCCCCGTTCAAAAAATATTTTATTGGATGGATGGGCTGGGGGATTGCTTAGCAGTCAGTTGTTTTCAGGGTTCCCGTTCAACTGGGAAAGAGGGGGAAAAACCAGGCATTTCATTTTCAGGTTTTGTCGGTCGGGAAATGAGTGGAAACAAAAATATACGGGAGAAAGCTGGGAAATCAAAGGGCTGCCCATCATCATGAATAGCGACTTTGTTTACGTTACAATTATCCTACGACCCCTGTCCTTGTTACAAATTGATATTACATTTCTCTTCATTTCCACTTCCTAGCTCTATCATCTTAAAAATACAAGACAACTTTGAAAATGTTTACAATATCTAAGAGACAACTGGGGAAAAAAACCTGTAAATTTTTACTTGTTGATGAGTGGGAACCCTGTATTTTATTCTTTGCTTAACTCTTCATCTTCTTAGACGGTTTGTCCACTATGCCAAAGCCCTCGTTAGGTATGCAACCTGAGATTGACCTATTTTGGCAATTGCCAAAAATTAATATAATGTCATCAAGAGATAACGCAATTTGCTTGAGCCGCTGACAGTGGATCAATGGTACAGTGGTTCAGACTGCAAGCCGCTGAGAGTGGCTTGCCTCAGATAAAGAGTTAATGTTGTACCTTGACCTTTTCAAGTGAAGAAAAATGTTGCGTCTTAGCACAATGGATTTAAAGTGCCTGAATGAACACTCAATTTGCATAATTGCATACCACCCAGACTAATTTCATCAGTCAATCCCACTGACTGACCATTTTCCCTAACTGGGGCAGTTGGGGACAGAGAGAACATTTGGACTGTGTGGGCGTGTTGGCTTCTGATTGTTTCTCTTTCATGACATAGTTTGATGTGCCTGAGATGTTTATAGTCAGGTGAGACCTGAATATTGTGAAGAGTGTTTGGTGGTGTCTCTTTTTTTCTTTTTTTGGGGGGGAGGGGGGGGGTAAGTCTTTTATGGCGCTTGCAATTGCATAAGGTCATATGAACGCATGGGACACATTAAACATTTTCTGTTTGATGAGAATTTTGAATTTTGCTCAAGTGGCGGCCAAAGCACACTCTTTTCGATATTAGGACCACCAAGGGATCTTTAACATGCGCAACTTGCACACGAGACCTCCAAGATTTTTCGCCTTATTTGAGAAGACTAGGTCTGTGATCTTTCCAGCCATAAGATCAGGGGTGTGGCTGAAAGACAGCAGTAAGAAGGAGCCAAAGAGTAGCATCAGAAAGGCTGCAGAAAGAGTCAGGAACCCAGAGAAGGGGGCAGAAAGTGGGGGGGGGAGCAGAAAGTTGAGCTGAAAGGAGACGACAGAGAATGGTTAGAGAGCGGGAAAGGAGGTGAAAGATGTAAATTTTTAAAAAGAAAATTATCAGTCCCTGTCATGTTTCGGACCAGTGACCTATTGAATGAGTGGCGAATATTTTTACTTCAAGCCGTAAGAGCCCCTGTTATGTCTCTGTCACATCTTTTTATATAAATATGCATACACATACATATATAATACGTATAAATGAATTTATTTCCTCCAGTGAGCATTTCTGCCACAATGTGGTGCGATTGATTGTGTTCATATGCTGTGAAAAAAATTAATGACGCCAATTATTCATCTTTATATTGAACGTAAGCTTGGGTTTCAAGGAGGGGAGTGGGGGGATAAAGGAGAGAGAAGTTGAGGCGGAGGGGGGGGGGGGAGTGCCACTGGTAAGCCATGACCCACTTTTGAGTATGATAAACGCTTTAAACATTCAATGTATAAAAGGTTTTTTTTTACTATCTTTTGTGGCTGACTGAGCTGTGTTAATGTTAGTTCTTCTCCTCAGCTGTCACGCTTTCCCCCACATTATCACTGTCTGGGGAAAATGCAAGGTGGCATCTGTAGTTTGTCCTTTTCCTCTCCTATTCCCTTTGGGTTTTTTGTCTGATGACTCCCCTTTTTTTTTTACCTCGCTGATGGCAGGAGGGTGCGACTGACTGTTAGATCCTTTGTCTCTTTTTCCCCTCTGGCCTGACTTACTTTTTTCCCTGCTCTCTATGGCAGGTGGGTGGTTGGCGGGTGGTCTGGTATGGTTTGCTCCTTCTGTCCTATAAAAAGTCTACTGTCTCTATCTCCCCTCCTTCCTTTTTGTGTTTGTTACTCTCTTGTAACACCTCTAATCTTCGGCACTTATATGACCTTATTGTGTTGCTTGCAAGTGCAGTAAGACTCCTACTAAAATTAAAACTAGAAAATCTCTATGGCAGTGATTGTGACGACATGCCTTCTCCTTTCACTCTTTATTATATACATGGGTCTCAATATTCTTCTATTTAGCGGATTACCGCTACCGCCATTTCCTCTGCTAAACTCCGTTACCGTTACTCTTTTACTTGAAATTATCTTCCAAACCCTCAAATTGGTATGAAGTAACCTAGCTTTGATAAATTAGTTGCATTCTAGAGTTAAACAGTATGATGATAATGGGTGTCTCGCAAAAATGGTCTTCTGTCGCGATCATGAGGAAAGTTCCTTCTTTTTAAAAATTCTGAGTTGAGACCCATGTATATATGTGTGTGTATATATATTTATATATATATATATATATATATATATATATATATATATATATATATATATATATATATATATAGATAGATATATATAGATATATATATATAGATATATATATAGATATATATATATAGATATATATATATATAAAATTGCAGCTGTGACAGAGACACAATGGGGGGCTCTGACGGTCTTGAGGTTACGATATTCACCGCTCATTCAATAGTGATAGTGACTTCATCCCTTTTCCTTTCACTCTCTCAAACAAAGGGTTAGTTACTATTGTTCTGTCCTTTGTTCTGCTAAAATACTTCTTCATTCAAATATTTTACTGCTCGTTGACTCAATTATTAGTTCAGCAGTTGATTCATATATGATTTTTACTGATTAATAATTTGAAACTGAAATAGAAATGTGTTCTTACTCTCTCCCTTCTCTCTCCTCCCCCTCTCCCCCCTTCTCCCATTTGCCCTCTTCCTTTCTTCCCTTCTTCCCCCATCTTCTCCCCCCTTCCCCCACCCCATTCTCCCTTTCCCCTACCCACCCCACCTCTTCCCGTCTCCCCCCCCCCCCTCACCCACACCTCCCCACCTTTCCCCTGTCCCCTCTTCATTCCTTCCCCATCTTCCCTCACCTCTCCCCCCAACCCCCCTCCCCTCCCCCTCCCTCTCCCCCTCCCTCTTCCCTTCCCCCTCCCCCTCCCCTCCAGAACCGTAATGTGATCGTGTTCTACGGGTCTCAGACCGGCACAGCCGAGGAGTTTGCCACACGTCTGGCCAAAGACGCCTCCAGATACGGCATGAAGGGGATGGTGGCCGACCCAGAGGAGTGTGATATGGTAGGTTGTTGTTGTGTTATTGTTGTTGTTGTTGTTGTTTTGGGGATGGCTGTTGGGATGCTCGTCTTTACAAATTTGAAGGGATCATAATGATTTTTATTCCGTTTTACAAAAGCACAATCATATTACACGGATTTGGATCTTTAAGAATATTCAGCTACCCCAACACACTGCTAACCTTCCCGCTCGTAAGAAGAGATGAACTACTAGACCCGGACAGTGTACGTCACTATGTCACATGCAGCTGTTTAACTTTAAAATCCTCATAGCATTGAGTCCTTATTGTTGCTCAGTGCCCGCTTTGTCCTAAGGAAAACAGACCTTAGAAGTGTCAAATGCAGGAGTAAGGCAAACATTAGATTAACAAGGTGTTACAAAATTCCTGCCCTTTCATGTTATGAATCTCAGGCTAAGCCTATGAGAAAATTTTATAAAAAAGAATCTTTGAAACTTGAAATAATTAGCATGCTGTGTGCAATGCATTGTGTGCTGTGATGCACAATCAAGATCAAAGACTTGTGACGAATTTTGTAGTTCCAAAGGTTTCTTTTGTTTTTGCAAGCCGTAACCCACCTCCCCTCCCTTTTTTTCCCCCTAACTTGACAAAAATGTTTTTTTCATCACTCTTTTGTTTATGTTACATTTATACTTTCCTACAACCCTGGTCCTTGACAACCCAGGGAAGAAACCAATCCATGGCCTTATTACAAAATTTTAGGCCAAATTACTCCTGTAGCTGGGTTGTTTTTGTTGTGGGGATGGGTAGTTGTTGTTGTTGTTGTTGTGTTAAAAGCTTGGTTATCGATAGGTTGTGTTGTTCGGGATTTTATGGCTTAAAATTTTTAAAGACTGGCTGTTGGGTGGTTGGCTGACTCCATTGTTAGGTCCTTCTTCACTACCTCCGTCCTCTTTCTCCCCACCCTTGACCTTGTTGTGTTGCAAGTGCCGCAAAACTCTTACTTAAACTAAAATAAAAGACTTCTAAATTTAAAAAATCATCTGTCTCTATATCTCTGATAAGTTTACTAGATTCATCTTATTGAAGAAACACTGGATGGATCCAGATCTTTCACAAATGTGATCTAGAAAAGTGCCGTGTAGATCTTGGGTGGAAAACTGTTGTTTGACTTACCCACCTCACACTGTTCCCCACCTTAAAATCAATTGGGTAAGTGGTTGGCAGGTGCTCTGGTCTGGTTTGTTTCTTAAATTCTTTCCTATCAAACATCTATCCTCCTTATCTCCCCTCCTTCATTTTTATGTTTGTTACTCTCTTGTAACAACTCTAATCTTTTGGCGCTCATATGGCCTTATGCAGTTGCGAGTGCCATAAAACCTCTACTAAAACTAAAACAAAATCTATTGGAACATTCATTCTTTCACTTTCTCCTCTCCTCCTTAATTTATTGGAAATATTCTTTTACTTTTCCCCCTCCTCCTCTCCTCCCCTCCCCGCCCCACCCCCCAGGAGGACCTGAGTAAGCTGGCAGATATAGAGAACAGCCTGGCCATCTTCTGTATGGCCACCTACGGCGAGGGCGACCCCACGGACAATGCCCAGGAGTTCCACGAGTTTCTCAATGGGGGAGACGCTGACCTTTCCGGCATCAGATACTCTGTGAGTGTGTTTGTGTGTGAAAGGTGGGAGGTTATGGTTTTAGATACTCAACAAAAGCAAGACAAATGAACAGGCTTTAAGATGATACCAATAGCTCCACATGTCCAAGAATTAACGTGCCCCTGATTCAACTGTCGTGACACATGCTATTATGTAACCACAGGCTGGTAAATTGGCGTCTCCATTTGTCTACTGGGATGATGTATCCCTCTCGGTCCTGATCGGCAGGTTCAAAATAGTCTGCTTCCTAAATGATTTTAAAAAATGTGGATGGGGAATATGTTTAAAAAATTGTGCAAAATTGTGAAGATTTAACGCCCCACGCAACACGTGTGTACGGCTATTTCAGAGGCAAGATAGGAGGACATACAACACCAACAATGGCAATTTTGTTTTAAATAGTACGCTGTGGTATAATGTTTTCACATGAACGTCTCAAACTGACTGTATACTGCCTTGTTTCAGGTGTTTGGTCTGGGCAACAAGACGTACGAGCACTACAACTCCATGGGCAAGTTTGTGGACAAACGACTCGGGGAGCTGGGGGGCGAGAGGGTCTTTGAGCTGGGCCTGGGAGACGATGACGCAAAGTAAGCCTCTTCTGTCTCAGACTTTGTTGTGTTTTTCGGGGATTCTGTCTTTTGTCTTGTTTTGTGTGGGTGGTTGGCAGGTGCTCTGGTGTGGTTTGCTCCTTCTTTCCTATCAAACGTCTGTCATCTTTAATTCCCCTCCTTCTTTTTTGTGTTTGTTACTCTCTTGTAACACCTCTAATCTTTGGCTCTTATACAACCTTATTGTGTTGCAAGTGCCGTAAAACTCTTACTAAAACTAATCAGAGTTTGTCATGTTTTGTTTGGGTTCTGTGGAAGGTCATGTGATGTTTTGTTTGGATTCTTTCACGCTTTGTGTGGGTGGTTGGCGGGTGCTCTGGTGTGGTTTGCTTCTTCTTTCCTATCAAACATCTATCATCCTTATCTCCCCTTCATTTTTCTTATGTTTGTTACTCTCTTGTAACACCTAATCTTCTGGCGCTCATATGACCTTATGCAGTTGCGAGCGCCGAAAAAACCCTACTAAACTAAAACTAAACTTTCACACTTTGTTATGTTTTGTTTGGATTCTGTGGGAGATCTTGTTGTGTGGGTTTTTTTTTATTCTGCTCAGAGACTTCATCCTGTTTTGTTTGGATTCTGTGTGATAACTTGTGGTGTTTTGCTTTATTTCCTCTCTGGGGCTGGTGTTCTTTTTGGTTTCTGTGTTTAAAGACTTAACAAAGTATAATTTTGTTTGTCTCAGTCTTATGTGTCTTGCTTTATTTCAGAGGTTTTGTTTTCTTTTGATTCTGTCTCAGATATTTTGGTGTTTTGTTTTCTTTTCTTTCTGTCTGAGGCTGGTGTTTCAGGGTTATCGATGGTTGCTCTGGTGTGGTTTACTCCTTTTTCCTATCAAACATCTGTCGTCAGTATCCCTCTTCCTTCTTCTTTCGTGTTTGTTACTTTCTTTTAACACCTAATCTTTGGCACTCATATGACCTAATTGTGTTTAAAGTACCGTAAAACTCTAACTGAAATAAAAAGAAATAAAAGTCTGGTGTTTCATATCTCCCTGGCCCTCTCTCTCTCTGTTCACCAGTATTGAGGAAGATTTTGTGACGTGGAAGGAAAAGTTCTGGCCTGCCGTGTGTGCTTACTTTGGTGTGGAGGCCACAGGGGAGAATGTCAAGTAAGTGTGTGTGTGGGGGATTGTGTGTGTGTGTGTGTGTGTGTGTGTGTGTGTGTGTGTGTGTGTGTGTGTAAGCTCATTTTCCCTTCATTAGTAGAAGGATGATTTGTGGACTTCTGTGCTCATGTCTTTAGATGACATTAATTGTTGTTTTCTTTGGTCAATTTCTTTTCTTTGTTACCTTCTTTTTCTCCTTCATCCTTTCCTTCTCTCTCTCATTTACATTCCACTTTACCTCCAGGTCAATTGCTCTACCATTGAAAAGGCAGGAAGAGCTTTGTTTAGCAGAGTCAGCCATAAAATTGAAATGAAAGTAAAACAAACATTTAAATTTTAACAAATTAAAACATGTTACTTTTATTTTTCAAACTTATACAATCAGTCTTTCATGCCTGTGGTGATTGGAGAGAGCCACTGGCAGGTCCTACTTCTTTTTTTTTTTCTACCTCTGTTGCTTCCCTCTGTCTGTCTTTCTCTTCCCTTGCTCTACATACCTATTCTTATGTCAATGTGCTTTTTGATCAAAGTTAACTTGCCCATTTGGAACTAACTTTGACTGTTGTGCACATTAAAAGTCTCCATTGTGGGTGGTTGGCAGGTGCTCTGGAGTGGTTTGCTTCTTCTTTCCTATCAAACACCTATCATCCTTATCTTCCTTCCTTCTTTTTTATGTTTGTTATTCCCCTGTAACGCCTCTAATCTCCTGGCGCTCCTTTGACTTAATGCAGTTGCAAGCGCCGTAAAACCTCTACTAAAACTAAACTAAACTAAAAAGTCTCCATTCTCAATGGGGCCACATTTAAGTCACAGTAGTATCATGCACAAAAGATGTTTTTAAGAGGTTGTTTTGTTGTTGGGGGGGGGGGGGGGGGGTTGTGTTTTTTTTTTGGGGGGTGTCAAGTCCAAATAACCTTTACCAGCATTTCTATACTCAAATAAACAACCATGATGCCTTGAGTGGACGACTGTAAAGGACCCTGTGTTCTGATGTGCTGATCTCCCTCTCCTCCCCCTCCCCCAGCACCCGCCAATACGAGCTGGGAACAGTAGCAGAGGACCTGTCCAAAGAGAAGGTCTTTAATGGAGAACCTGCCAGGCTGGGCTCGTACAACACACAGAAACCGTAAGTTTGTGTTTGTTTCAGATTCCTGAAAAGATTTGTATGTTTGTTTTTATTTCAGAGCCCTGAAAAAAATTGTTGTGTGCAAGATCTAAACAAAAATTTTTTAATGTTGCATAGTTCTCAGAAAGTGTGGATTGTGTATCCTAGTGTGTCATACTGTAAAAGTTTCAGGACACTCAATGAAGCAGGAAGAACATTCAAACATTTCCGGAGCTACCTACTGTCTTGTACTTAATACGTTTTTCTAGTTTTGAGATTGTTTTTAAAGCACTGAATTTCTGCCTAGATTAAAGAAATCATTAAAATATTCTGCAGCACATTTGCTTTAAATGAAATGATTTTGGGATCAAGGGGAAGATTTTCCCACTTCACAGCTGTTGCAAAAGCTTAGCATTCAGCTCTCTATTAATTTGTTTTTTTAGATTGTTATGTAGGTTATTGTTAGTGAAGAATATTGTGGCAGATTCACAACATAAATAAAATCTATATTCTCTGTGGTAGGAAGATGTCTTTTGAAATGTTCCTGCTGTGTTAAAAAAAATTATTTATGGGTTTTGTTGGCGTCGGTGGCCTAATGGTTAGGCTACCGGACTCGTAATCGTGGGGTTCAGGGGTTCGAGCTGCAGGCCGGCAATGTGTCCTTGGGAAAGGCACTTTACCCGAATTTTCATCATTTCACCCAGGTGGGAATGGGTACCCACCTGGCCATAGACGGCGAAAGATCTTGTCAGAATGTTAGTGTTTTAGTGCCTATAAATGGCAGCTTGCGCTGTATGCTTCCCACGAAGTTGAAGTTGTTTCAGAATGCTCTCAGGTCTGCTGGTGAAATAGTATAGATTTTAAAGCGCATAGAGCTTGATGTTGAGCAGGGATTTGCCCTATACAAATGCTATCTATTATTATAATTATTATTATTATGACTTTCCTGTTGTGTCTTGAAATTTTCCTGTGTTTTAAAACAAGTTATTTCATGTTTTGAAACTGTGTTTTTAAAATTCTCCTGTTGAGTTTTGAAACTTTCCCATTGTGTTTTGACAGGCCGTATGATGTTAAGAACCCGTACATGTCCCCCATCGCTGTGAACAGAGAACTCCACAAGGACAGTGGCCGGTCCTGTATGCACATAGAGCTGGACATCTCGGAGTCAAAGATCAGGTAGGGGAATGGGAACCTGGAGATGGACACATGCTTAACCCTCATCCTGCGGGGGCCGGGTTTATGTCGCCTGATAAGCCTATTTCGGCACCTCGCCTATGTTCTGGTCCCGAATCAGTGTAGCTCCAGGCTCAGCGCACGCGCAGCGCACATCCTCTTACGTATCATTCGGGTCCCGAGTCGGATCCCCATTCATGCAGGTCAAGTGTGTGTGCGTCAGTCTGCTTGAGTTTGTGTGCGTTTGTGGCCTTCTTCTAGAACCGCCTGCGTTGGTTCGTAATCGAGGCATACGTCTCATTCAAAACATGCCAAGTTGGTAGCTTTAGATGTTCGTCCAATGAAATTATGACTTAGACATGAAGAGCTTGAAAGGATAGTCAGGAAACAAGACTTCCATTTTACGTTGCAAAATATTTCAAATGAGCTTGATTTTGTATGAAATGATACTACCTGATAAAAAATAAGCTTGTTTGATAGTTTTGAATACCATTGTGCAGGTACAAAGAACAATTTGAGTGTAAAACATTCGGAAATTGACCTAAATTATACCCTTTCGAACCTCAGGTCATTCATAACAACAAGAGCATCCAGAAAGGTTATTCGAATGGGCGTAACTACTCGTAATGTCTCATCAGCTTGTGAGAGGGGGTTATTCATGTGTTTGTAACACTTTATAAATAGAAAGCTATGAAAGATAGAGCGTTATTTTCATCATCGGTTAACACACTCCCACGGTATTCATGGCGAAAACAAACGTTTCCCGGCGCGCGCGCTGTACACCAACAGTACACACTGAGTGACCCCGGCGGTCTGCCCGGCACGTCCGACGTAATGGGTTGCTGATAAGATACGCATCTGGGCACAGACGCAGGATAAGAGTTAATTCATTCAGGGCGTAATTTAATTCTGAACATTAAACCTCTTGGATCTTTCTTTGTGACCCCCATAAATTGATTTGAGGGTCTGGAAATACTTTACTTTTCCGTTCCAGCTGCCGTCCAAGTTCTAGCCTTTTGGCCTGCCAATATGGCAAAGAATAGGGTATGGAAATAAAATGGCTTCTACAGTTGTCTAGTAAACATTATAATTGCTTTTTATATATAATATATCATTGGAAATGTGATTGAATGTTGGCATTTACTGATGTTAGAAAAGCAATAGACTGGAAATAATGAAACAAACTATGGACCCTGTTGAAATAACTGATGTGTGTAACGACGGGGTGGAAGAAGGCGCTTGTCAGTTGTCGGGCCTATGGAGTGATTGGTATCATCTGAAAGTTTGTTTATTTGCCTTTCATTCGATGAAAGATATTACTCATTTAGTCTTCGATAGGAGTCGAGGTATATTGAATTGAAGGAGGTATGGTTTAACCCGGTCCGAGAGTTAAAATTAGTTTGAACAGTCTGGCAAAATGTCTTTACCTCCAATGCTTGAGAGTCCTTGGAAACTGTAAATTACATTTTTTCTTCCTTTAATCAAATTTTTTCAGTGAAATACACAGAGATGTATGTTTTTAAGAGGAAAGAAAAGGTGTTAAGGTTATAAGTAAAAATTTTATTATAATTGTCAAACAGAATAAAAAATAGAGTTTACTTCGATTTCATGATTATGACGAACACCTGGTCTCACCACAATGCCTCACATATTTTTGCAATTCATTTGAGATAGAGTTAATGAGAAATGTGGTTAAAATATTTCATGAAACTTTTACAAGTGAAGGCTCAGATATCTCAGTTTTTGTAATAAAAAAATATCTTTTGATTTTTTTAGGGTATTTGGCAGGTCTGTCATACTGTCTCTATTTAGTTAAAGCCACCAATAGAGTCTACGATGTATGGTGTTGCTGTTAGGCTCTTTTCCGTCACACACAGAAGACATGAGGTCAGTTCCCATGTATTGATAAATTGTATAGAGTATATCCATTTTTCTTCTGGGACATTGTATCCCTCTCAGCCCAGTTGGCCCTGACAGATAGGGTTGAAACATGCCCCCCTGAATTATCTAAATTGTGTTCATGGTGGCATGGAAATACTTATTCTGAAAAGAACAAAAAACGATTGGAATGTATTTTTGAAACTTGAACTTTGTGTTTGTCCCTCAGATATGAGAGTGGTGACCACGTTGCCATATACCCCATCAACGATACTGAGATCGTGGAGAAGATTGGAAAGAGATTGGGAGTGGATTTGGATGAGGTGTTTACCCTCAACAACATTGACGGTACATGCAACAACTTTTTAAAACTGTGGTGTTGTTGGTTCTGGACTTATTTTGTTGTCTTGTCTGTTGTATTGTTAGAAGCTCTCTTGAGATGGACTAATGGGGGTTCAAATTTAGAGAAACTTTTTCCTGTTGACTTTTTTTTTTTTTATTTTTTCTTTTTCTTTTTTTTTAGATTTTAGAGAGGTTTTTCTGTTTTTCTGAAACTCAGGGCTTTTTTTTTTTCATGCTGACATTCAGAAAATTTGTTTTGTTTGCTGACATTCAGAGAAATGTTTTTGTTGGCATTCACATTCTTAACAACAGTCCTGTCAACTCTTCATCCATGGATAATTGAGAGGGAGAGGGAAAGAACAGGATCATCTCTACGTCTGATTGGGTGGAAAGGTGTTCTGAACAATGACAGTCCATAGAATTATACACTTTGTTTCACATGTACTCTTTGTGTGCTATTTCTGTGTGTCTTTACATCCCAGTGATTGGCTGGCGGGTGCTCTGGTGTGATTATGCTTCGTCTAGCCTATCAAATATCTTTCATCCTATTCTCTCCCCTTTCTTTTCTCCTTCCGTTACTCTCTTGTAATACCTCTAATCAACTGCACTTGTATGACCTGTTTGTGTTCCAAGTGCCTACATGTACTCATCCTCTGCCTCTCTTTCCACATCCTTCATTCCCCCCCCCACCCCCCACCCCCCCCACCCCCCAATCTACTGACAGAGGACGCCAGCAAGAAACATCCTTTCCCATGCCCGTGTTCGTACCGTACAGCCCTGACGCACTACGTGGACATCATGAACCCACCACGCACACACGTGCTGGGTGAGCTGGCCGAGTACACGGAGGTGGCCAAGGACAAGGAGTTTCTGCAGAAGATGACGCAGGCCACAGAAGAGGGCAAGGTAATGGGGGGGTTTGGTACATGTTTTGTTTGTATTTTCATATGAAGTGGCTGTGCTCTAGTCAAATATGACAGATACTTTAAAAACACCATGCAAGCACTTGGTCCTGATCATCCTGATTAGGGTCAAATAAAGAAAACAAAATGATACGAATAAGTTATGGGATTGTTGAGATAGGTCATTTACATCATGATAGCGTAGATTCTTTAAAAGGCATTTTGACTGCAACAGCTACAAATTGTATAAGTTAGGTAAAATATACACACCAATGAAACCAAGCGTCTCCTATAGGTAGGGCAATGCCCACTTTTGGTGTAGGTCAAGATTTCCGGAAACCCCCTGAAATCTGGGATGTCCTGCTTGTCCTTAAAAGCAACCATGTATGAACGTGCGGAACAAATTAACTCACTTCAGACTGGGCCCTTTCACCAGTCACAAGCGTTGAAGACTGGCGTTTTTCGGAGTATTTCAATAAATCACCACAACTCTCAGAATTACCCTATTGTAATTATTTTTTGACACAGTAAAATAACATTCAAGCTTAATCTAACACAAAAAACTAAAGTTGTCTAAGTCTAATACTTTAATTTATATGATTTTTAAAAAATTGGCATGAATTTGATTTTCCTAAAAATTTTCACAGACATGACAGGTAGAATGAAATTCACAACAACAAAAATTAAAGTTCAAAGTGTTGTATCTTGATTTGTATGCATGTGTGAGTGTTTGGTTCAAGTATAAAAGCTGGTCTGTACGTTGATTCAGACCCATGCACTGAATTACGTGAGACAGATGTACGGCACGACTTTGTGATTTCGCTGCGCGAACAACAACACCAGTACTAGTGCTAGATCTAGCCCTAAAACTACGACTCAGGCCGTGTTCGGGTACATATCCAGGGTCTTAAGTATCAGACACATCATATTCTGAGACACTAGAACTAGTAAAACGTACAGAAGTATCGAAAACGGCGAAATTATGTGATTCTTGTTCATGCGACTTCTTTGACCGTTACTACGACGCGACTGTCAGATTACTATCAGCTGTATAGAAAAAAACAAAGCGCGAGTTCCAGTCAGTTCAACCCCAGTTGGGGTCACTGTCCTTCACCTTCAATAACTTAAAAACTACGGGTCCCAGAGATACGAAACGAAGTCTAAGTAGCTCAAGCTTGGACAAACAAGGGTACGAGGCGGGTCCCGCGATCCGTGCGTGATTTGTAGAACGAAAAAAAAATCCAAAGTTGGTCATGCAGGGCTCGTGGGAGCCGTCGCGAGCGTCGCGGCGGGGGTTACGCAGTGAGTTAAACATTTTCAGTTTTGATAGGAATTCATTTTGAATTTTGCCTGGGAGGCAGCTAAAGCCTACTCTTATCAATTTAGGGCCACTAAGGAATCTTTATCTGCCTTCTCTGTACTCAATCAAACCTGTGTTGTTCACTAGGGTCTCTACCTGGACTGGATCGCCAAGGACCACCGGAACATTCTGGCTGTTCTAGAAGACATCCCATCCCTGAAACCTCCACTGGACCACATCTGTGAACTGTTGCCTCGGTTACAGCCCCGCTTCTACTCCATCTCCTCCTCTCCCAAGGTACTTGACTGTGTTGTTGTTGTTGTTGTTGTTTTATTGTAATAAAATAATATTTTATAATAAAATAATATACACAACGCAATTCGCAAATACGTAAATGGATATATAGTCATTTACACATAACATTGAACATGAATCTACTAACATAAAAATGATGTCATTAAATGTGTCTTTAAAGATTTTTTTGATTTAGACTCAGATGTTGTATGTCTCAAGGGTTGGGGAAGAGGTTTCCAAACTGATGGAGCAAGGTGGGCAAACCATCTTTAAGCTAATTTGTTACCCCCTTTTCTAGGAACTCTTAAAAGATACTGATCGCCTGATCTTATTGATCTAGATTATAGCTGTTGCCATGGTTTCAGCTTCACTCTACTCCGTCTCCTCCTCTCTCAAAGTACATAATGTGACTGACTGTGTTGTTGTACTTTTTGTTGCAGTTGTTGTTCTTGTTGTTGCAGCCTTGCTTCTACCCAATCTCTACTTCTCCCAAAGTGTACCATGGGATTGTGATACTGAGTGTTGTTGTTATGGATATTGTTGCTGCCGCTTTTGTTGTGGTTGTTGGTGATGTAATTTCTGCTGCTGCTGTTGTTGCTGGCTGGTTCCTGTGCAAGGATGTAAATGATATGTTTAAAAAAAAGTTGAATGTCTTTAAGAGAAAGTAGAGTAAAGCCATCAAAGTGTTATTACTGTTTACATGTCGTATTTGTCAGATCAGCGTGTTCACCTTAGCACACACCCATTCATACATAGTGCCCAATTAATTTGCCAAAATTTGAATGTCTCCCAATTTGCAAAAAAAATAAAGTTTGAAGAAAAAATGCCGGTGAAACCTTTCATTGCAACCCAAAAATGAAAGTGAAACCAAAATTTATAGACCTCAAGCATTTATGGATTAATGTATATCAATGTTTTCCCCTTTTTCTTTTCTCTTCACCCAAACACCCAATTTCCCCCCCCCCCCCCCCCCCCCCCACACACACACACACACACATACACACAAACCTGTACACACGAACACGAAACACAACCCCCCCCCCCCCCCCCAGATGTACCCCAAGAGCATCCACGTGACAGCCGTGGTGGTGGAGTACACGACCCCCACCAACCGACTGACCAAGGGCGTCTGCACGGCCTGGCTGTCCACCAAGAAGCCTGGCACTGGAGGCAACGGACCCCTTCCCCGCGTGCCCATCTACGTGCGCAAGTCTCAGTTCCGACTGCCCTTCAAGCCCACCACCCCGGTCATCATGGTCGGGCCCGGCACAGGGCTGGCGCCGTTCCGAGGATTCATTCAGGAGAGGTCTTACTTCAAGGGAGAAGGTAGGGACGGCACACACAGAGGCATGAGCTCTGCGCTATCTTGTTCTTATTCCTATTTATCAGGTTTGGATGTAAATTACTTTGAATGGGTGGTTGGTGGGTGCCCTGGTGTGGTTTGCTCCTTCTCTCTTATCAGACATATATCGGTGGGTGGTTGGCGGGTGCTCTTGTGTGGTTTGCTTCTTCTTTCCTATCAAACATCTATTGTCCTTATCTCCCCTTCTTCTTTTTTATGTTTGTTACTCTCTTGTAACACTTCTAATTTTCTGGCGCTCATATGACCTAATGCAAATGCGAGCGCCGTGAAACCTGTACTAAAACTAAACTAAGACATATATCGTCCTGATCTCTTCACCTTGTTTTTTGTTTGTTACTCACTTGTAATACCTCTAACCTTCAGCACTTCTATGACCTGATTGTGTTGCAAGTGCTTTAAAACTCTCACTAAACTAAAACTGAATTACTTTGAAAGTACTGAATTCCAACAGTGAAAACAGGAATTAGTAGGCTACAAAATAAACTGAAATGCTACGGAATAGCGGTATTCACCCTAACGATGTTGGGCTCAGAGGGAAGATTTTCCAACAGCTTTGACAGCTATAACAAAATCTCCCAAAGTTGGACTAAGACTGCACTCCACTGGTGATAGGATTTTGTTGTTTTTAAATGACAAGTTTTTTTGTAGGTTTTTTTTTGTACTTGGGGGCCAGGGGCTGCATAGCTGCCCCATGTCCCGGGCCATCCGTATTTTGTACGGATTTTCTTGAAAAATCGCTGTTGTCCCGGAAATACGGATTTTGACCGACGGTCCCGGAAAATAAAAACTTGTCAAGCATACTTCTAAAACAGAAAAATTAGCCTTCTGTTGCCCGGGAAAATGATGAAAATTCGGGAGAGTTGGTAGGTGTGCAGTTTCGACAAAGTCAGCTGATACGCATGCGTGGCGCTCGGCTTTTTCATTCGTTTGAAAAGATGGCGTCAAAATGTTCGGCAATGAGTTCTAAGTCCGACTCTGGACCAAGTGAAGCAAAGAAACCAAAAAGGCAGCAAGTTTTTCTTGACAAATACAAGATGTCCCTGATAATTACTCAATGTCCCTGATTTTGAGCAAGGCTGTCCCTGATAGCCACGGAGAGGGGTGGGCAGCTATGGGGCCAGGGGCTGTGTTGTGAAGTTATACAATTTTTTTTTTTATAGTAGAGGGTTTTATGGCGCTAGCAACTGCATTAGGTCATGTGAGCGCCAAGTAAGTCGTACAAGACAGATCTGTCTTCAAGGGAGATGGTAATGTCAGGACATACTCTTGGATGTAGTTGTTTTTATTGACACAGTTTTAACACTCCCATTGACATTTTTTTGCAGACACCATCCTGTGCTTTGGTTTGTTTATACCGGCTAGATAAAAGAATATTCCTGGACTCTCACTTTCTCTCTCATTCTGTTCCCGGTCCAGGTAAGCCAATTGGAGACCCCACCTGTCCTTGGTTTGTCCTGGGTAGATAGATATTCCAGAAACTCTCACTTTCTTTTTCTCTCTCTTTCATTTATATTTTGCTTTGTCCAGGCAAGCCTAACAGAGACACCATCCTGTCCTTTGTTTTGTTTATCTCAGATAGATTGGTGAAAAAATATTCCAGAAACACTCACTTTCTCTCTCTCATTCTGTGCCCAGTACTTTTATTAGTTTATCTCAGGTAAATAGATAAATAGATAAAAGAATGTTCCAGAAACTCTCATTTTCTGTCTCATTCTGTCCTCGAGATAGATAAATAGATAAAAGAATGTTCCAGAAACTCTCACTTTCTCTCTCATTCTGTGCTCGGTCCAGGCAAGCCGATCGGAGACACCATCCTGTACTTCGGCTGCAGGAACAAGGCCAACGACTTCATCTACCAGGACGAGATGGAGGACTATGTGAAGCAGGGCGTGCTCAAAATGCACACGGCTTTCTCGCGAGACCAGGCCCAGAAGGTCTACGTACAGCACCTGCTTGACCAGAACCATCAGGAGATCTGGGACGTGCTCAACAACAACGGTCACCTCTACATCTGTGGGTGAGTGCTGGTTGTGTGTGTGTGTGTGTGAAAGAGAGTGAGTGGGTGCAGATTACCCCCTTTTAGAAAATTCTGTTGTCAGTAACATCCACCAAAGAGTATCCAAGACTTGCCTCCTTGGGGGGTGGGGGGGTTGTTGTTGTTGTTAGACAGATACTACTGCACTTTTCCTCTTCTCAAATCTAGCACTGAATTTTGCGTAAGGAGTCATTCTCTTTTCTTTTATACTCTTTAGTTTTTCTGTCTGTCTGTCTGTCTGTCTGTCTGTCTGTCTGTCTGTCTGTCTGTCTAACTCTTACCATACGCTCTATGTGTTATTGTATTGATGTGCATCTCTTTTACTCAAACAAATTGTGGGTGGTTGGTGAAAGCTCCTTCTTTCCCATCAAACATATGGTCTTTATCTCTCCTCTTTCTTTTTCGTGTTTAGTAACTCTTGTAACAACTGAAACCTTCGGCACTTACGTGACCTAACTGTAATACAAGTGCCGTAAATCTCGTACTAAATCTTATTCAAACAAAACAACTGTCTCTCTGTGTATGTTTCCAGAGATGCCAAGAACATGGCTAGAGAGGTGCACTCCATGATCGTCAAGATTCTGACCACCAAAGGGGAGATGAGCACTGAGGCTGCGGAGGATTACATCAAGAAACTGCAGTCCAAGGGCCGCTACTCTGCTGATGTGTGGAGCTAATGAACACATCTACCATGGTGCTATACATTGTAGAATGCCACAACACGCAACCTCGGAATATGGTTGCTTTGTTCTCGCGTATAGCGGTTCCTGAGTCGTTGCCATGGGAACGGGTACTTGACGAGTGACCTTTCTGAGGGCTTTGTGGTGTTTTAGACATAGATTCCCACCCGTATTGTTTTTTTGTTTTTGTTGTGTGTCTGTTGCTCCGGCAATTTCAGTAGCTGTTTTGTGAAAGGAAAGAAACAATGTTTAATGTATTTTTCTGTGTCTGAAAATTATTTCTTTTTTGAGGAAAACTATTATTTCTTTAACGCTTTGCCATCACATCTCGCAAGAACGTTGAACTTCCGCTCCCGTCACAAAACGTCGATAGGCGATGTTTACCCCCCAGTTTCTTTCGATTTTCCCCAAAATGCCTGTGATGGCAAGGATTTTTACTATTTGAGCCTTGTGATGGTAAAGTGTTAACTCATTCATATTAATCATATTATGAATTTTGACAGAGTGATTTTATGTTTTAAGAAGCTTTTTTAGAACTCAGCTTGTGAAAAAGGGGGCATTTTTTTGGGGG
>NW_004798064.1:213758-218204 GCF_000002075.1 Aplysia californica | reverse complement strand
GGGGATGGGGGGATTGTTTCAAATGGAACTTTACAAATTGTTCCCTGGTCTTCTGTTCTTCTGTGCCTAGAGGGTAGGTGCTGGTATCCTTTATTTGTCAGTGTCTCTTTCTTTGCATGTTCCCTGGCTATTGGTCATGATGCTTTCTCAATAGAGAAATCTTGTGTGCGGTAAGATGAGTGGTTTCTAAAACACGTTGCCACTAAAGGCCAGTACACGGTACACTTTGCACTTGAGGGCATTCATTGTTGTATCAAATGTGGAGTTTAGTCTTTTATATTTGTTACTTGTATTTTGTTTTTCTTGTCTGTATACGCAGTCGTCCAAGCGTCCCATGGGATGGTTTGATGAGGCTGTTTCAATTGCGTACCTAATTGGAAGATTCTTTTGTAACCTTCACATAGTTTTTGTTCACAAATTTAAGTTGAATGTGATGTGGAGTCAGAGGGGTAAATCTTCTGCACTGTAGATTATAAAAGGTTTCCATAGCATCGTAGAAAAAATTTAGTCTCACCCTTTGATGTCAGACTGCCACTTGATATGCTGGAGTAAGTGTCTGTCATGCACAGTAGCCTTTCTGTAGCAGCAAAGAACAGTGCGTTAGATTGGTTAGATTGACGTTTTTAGTTTTTTTACGATGTCTTTTAAAACAAGGTTTTTTTTTGGTTTTTTCTTCTGTCGTTTATTCTCTTATCGACAAGATCGTGTCTGTTAGTTTTTGAGGGCTTAATCGTCTATCGTCTGCTTGTACTGTATGCTTTCCAGGAAGCAGAGAATGTTTCTGAGTGTTCTGGAGTTTGCTGGGGTTATAACTGTAAAGCACATAGGGCATGCTGTAGAGCTGGTGTGTGCCGTATATTAATGCAATTATTATTATCAATATTTTTATTATTAATGTTTTAGGTCTTATCTCTGTTGCTCTTTCTCTTATGTGCAAAGCAGAGATGAAATACAGTCGTTAATTGTTGAGTGTGAAGGGTGGGGCTCAAGTACTTCAGAAGGAAGGAGATGAAGTGTCTTCAAAATGTCCCATACATGTTTCAAGTTACTGCTACCTTACTGTATAAGGTTTGTTCCTGTATTTGTGTTTTAGTTTCATATTGACCGATACCTCACCCGTATTTGTATATGGTATAAAATGTGTTTCATGAAAATCAGGCATTTATTTTAAATGTTGTAGATTATTCTACCCACTGCAGACTTGAAACCTTATAATGGTTCTTACGACAGTGTGACTCGTTATACCGTGGTATAAACGCATGCACGCACACATATGTTTTGGTAATGCCTCATATTCATTACCTCATGAATACAGCACCGTTATATATAAGGTTCAATCAACCACCATGCATAAATAGGGTCATGAACACACACACGCACACACATACACACACACACACAGAAGAGAGGTTTTGCCCATTTGCATCTATACTATTAGTCGTTTAGATACACATTGCCTGCCCATCTACAATCATGTAAAGAACATGTGTTTTGAATATCCATTGTGTGTGTGTGATCAGTAAGTGGCCATTTCCCAGACATAAAGTCCCTCCTTCACACCAGTCAGATGTCTGAAGCGGAGAATATCGCAACCTTAGAATTACGAAGTTCCATTTGCTCAGTTCCTAGTTTTGACAGATTTTATGTAAAAATTTTGAGTTTCATAATTTTTCTAGCTTTTTCAAATGCAATTCTTTTGACTATCTTGATAAAGACTCAGAATAATCATACAATTTTGATAGAAAATTTCTGACCTCATGGTCTCAATGACTCAAAACGGCCAAATATGTCATAGAATTTTGTAGTTCTAAGGTAGCGAAATGTCTGGTAAATTGAGAGCACTTATGATCCATCCTCACTGGGAAAGCATTTTATATTACATAAGAAGCTGTTGGCTTATATAAATTTGTTGTGTATTTTTGTACTACTCTTTGTGACTGAGTGGGTCTGACTGACTTGATCTTTTCCCCTCCCCCCCCCCCTGGGATTTTTAACCAGCTTGTGTGTGAGATAAATTTTTACATTGTCTGAAAAAAATGTCTGTTTGGCGTTTTTTTTGTGTCGCTGGTGAATGCATGGGTCACATGACTGCCTGCAGGAAAGTGTCACATTACCCTGGTCATGTGATCAGACATATTGGTAAATTGTGAATGATGATGGTGCTCATTGGGTATGTTCTCTGAAGTCTTTGCTCAGTTGGTGGATGTTGAGATTTGATGATGAAGTGACAGCATCAGCTTTTTGTTGGGGCTACAGTCGATGAAATGTCTTGTCAGTTTCTTTGTGTTTTAGCACTTAACCCGCTGCTCGCTCTGTATGCTTCCCAGGAAGCCAAGAACGTTTCTGAGTGTTTTAGGTTCCACGGGGGTAATGTTAGTGGTAAAGCGTATGAAGCATGCTGTAGGACGGATATGTGCTAAATAAATGCAAATGTGTTTCAACAAGGTGGAATCTGGCGCCATCAATTTTTGGGCATATGGAATTATTTTTATTGTCTTAAGATTGTTTATTTGTCTTGCTTTCAATGAAAAAAGTAACCATCGTATCATCAATAGAAGGGGAGATATTCTTAATTGAAGTAGGAAAAGTTTACTTGGTTTCAGAGGTGAAATAACTTTAAAAAATGGCCACCAAATTTGGTGACTACCATAGCTAGAGTGTCCTGTAAAACTAAATTTACATTTTGTATACCTTTACTCAATGTTTTTTTTGTAGTAAAACCCACACAGGAATTTGTTTTTTTAATGGACATAAAATGTGTTCAGCCCAAAAATAAAATTTTGAAAAAGATTGCCAAGTAGGAAGAAAAATGCCTTTTTCTTTGATTTCATTATTTTGACGAGTGCATGATTTCACCACGATGAGTCACAAATATCATTATTATTAATTATTATAATTATTATTATTATTGTTATGGTTGGGTTTCTATTTTCTTGTGTTTCTTCTTTATTCTTGGTGCCAAAAGTTTTGGGGTTTCTCTGGTTTGTTAAAAGGAAAAAAGAAAAATGACTGCTCTATACATCTTGATGTACCCCCAGGTACAGGGTTTTTTAGAACCTTGTTGGAGTTACTAAACCCTGCAATCTCATACAAGCCTTCCGCAAGCTCTTCAAGGGTGGTGAATGAGAGAGACACGTACACTTACAGTATGTGTGTCTTGACGGCCATGGCTGCAGCCCCTGAGACTGACTCGTTGAACCCCTGGGGTTGGATCAAAAAGCTAGATTTTAGAATCACTGCCTTACCATCATACTGTCAAGCCACTGAGGCTGTGTGGGGTGAAAGTGGATTTAATTTTTTTTTAAAGAGTGCTTTTGTCTGTTCTGTTCACTTTTGCCTTTTTCCTTCCTTCCTCCCCCCTTCCCTCCTTCCCACGTCTGTTGTGTCATGGGTAGGTTCTTTGCCATTACCCGCAAAAGATGTGAGTTTGATTCTACAAGGAGGAGTCTGATTTACCAAATGCTGTGTCTCCCTCAGTGTTTCTGTTGTGTTATGGCCAGGGTTGTCTCTGACATGCGGGGCTGAAGCTGGCTGCTTCTTAAAGCTCTACATTTTGTTGATTAGTATGCAAAACATGAACAGTCCTAACAATCAACTTTTACCTTCTTTACGACGAGAGATTTAGACTCAACCCACTGACACGTGCACAGTCAGTTTCACTACAACTCTCTGTCTTGTTTACACCTAGCTGTGCTTGACCGTTTCATAAACTCTTTATCATTAGAATAAAATTTTCATTGCTTTTGTATTTTTATGACAAGGAAGTTATTTGTTTCTTAATGTTTGAGTAAAAAGCTGTGAAGGGTATGCTGTTGTAAAGAGACTATGCATGGAAATATGGAAGTTTATCGTCTTTATTCATGTTTTGTTATAATTGAAGTAGAGATTGGCTCAGAGTACTGAAAATGAGTTCGTCATAAATCCTGTTGTGTTAATCGTTTGTGTGCATTTGTTTGTCAACTGTTATTTTTTGTTTACTTCATAAACAGAAAAGAAAAATGTTCCTCACTATCTGCAAACTGTCGTTAGCCTTTTGTAATGTTCCAGCTATCATCTGCCAGAGTAATAGCCTAGTTTGAGATTTTGGGAAAGAACACCGATTTTCAGGTGTCCAGTTTTGGGATGTAATGATTTCTAGCTACATCACACGTGGTTGAAGTGGCGTCAGTGGCCTAGTGGTTTGACAACCGGACCCGTAATCGTAGCGTCAGCCTGGTCCAAAGTTGTGTCCTTGGAAAAGACACTTTACATGAATTTACCACATGGCTTGTTCCTTTTGGAGACAGACATTAAACCAGCCTATTAAATAACCTAATAGTGTTTTGTTAACGTTAAACCTGTTCCATTGCACCTTTTTTTTTTACACATAATCGTAGCTTTACCTTACTTACTCTATGGTATCTCGAATAAACAGGGGAGGGGTGGGGGAGACAAGTCCAAAATTAA